>NC_134239.1:108975737-109276040 GCF_965152275.1 Natator depressus
ACCCAAACTGCCCATAAAGTCTATGGGACATTTGAGTCTGCTAGGATGCAGGACTGGCCTTAAGTCACTCTAATGTTGGACTAAGCACACTAGGAGAACAGAATGGTGCACACCAATGTGAGGGACATTGGAGGGGGATTGTGCCCCTGGGGCATAAAGCTCTGCACTGCCACTTACTCAGAGCAGTGACCAGACATAACAATGGCAATATTGTGTCAAACCAGTGGTCCATCAAGCCCAGTGTCCTGTCTTCTGGCAGTGGCCAGTGCTTTAGAGGGAATGAACAGAACAGGGAAATTTCAAGCGATCCATCCCCTGTCATGCAGTCCCAACTTCTGTCAGTTGGAGATTTAGGGACACTTGGAGCATGGGGTTGCATCCCTGACTATTCAGGCTAATAGCCACTGATGGATCTATCCTCCACGAACTTATCTAATTCTTTTTTGAACCCTCTTATATTTTGGCCTTCACAACATTCCCTGGCAACAAGTTCCACAGGTTGACTGTGTGTTGACTGTTACCACAATTTGCTTGATATTGAAGTTAGGCTTACTGGCCTGTAATTGCCAGGATACCTGCTGATACCTTTTTAAAAAAACTGGTGTTGCATTAGTTACCCTCCAGTCATCTGGTACAGAGGCTGATTTAAGCGATAAGTTACATACCACAGCCAATAGTTGTGAAATTTCATTTTTGAGTTTCTTGAGAACTCTTGGGTGAATATCATCTAGTCCTCGTGACTTATTACTGTTTAATTTATCAGTTTGTTCCAAAACCGCCTGTATTCACACCTCAGTGTGGGACAGTGCCTCAAATGTATCACCTAAAAAGAATGGCTCAGGTGTGGGGATCTCCCCCACATCCTCTGCAGGAAAGACCAAAGCAAAGAATTCATTTAGCTTCTCCAAAATGGTCTTGTCTTTCTTGAATGCTCCTTTAGCACCTCAATAGTCTAGTGGCCCCATTGACGGTTTGACAGGCTTCCTGCTTCTGAGGTACTTAATATTTTGCTGTTATTTTGTGTGTCCTTAGCCAGTTGCTCTTCAAATTCTTCTTTTTTCTGCTGAATTATACTTTTACACTTGACTTGCCAGAGTTTATATTCCTTTCTATTTTCCTGACTAGGATTGACTTCCAATTTTTAAAAGATTCCTTTCTGCCTCTAAGTGCCTGTTTTATTCAGCTCTTTGGCCATTATGGCATTTTTGGTTGTCTTACTGTTTGTTTTTTAATTGGGGTATACATTTAATTTGAGCCTCTATTATGGTGTTCTTAAATAGTTGCCTTGCAGTTTGCAGACATTTCACCCTTGTGACTGTTCCTTTTAATATTCATTTGACTAGCCTGCTCATTTTTGTGCAGTTCCTCTTTTTGAAGTTAAATACTACTGTGGTGGGCTTCTTTGGTATTTTCCCCCCTACAGGGATGTTATATTTAAAACATTATGGTCGCTGTTAGTGAGCAGTTCAGCTGTATTCAACTCTGAGACCATATCTGTGCACCACTTAGGACTAAATCGAGAATTGCCTCTCCCCTTGTGGGTTCCAGTAGTAGCTGCTCCACGAAGTGTTGACTTTTATGGCATCTAGAAATTTTATCTCTGCATTCCTTTCTGAGGTGATGTGTTCCCTGTCAACATGAGGATAGTTGAAATCCCCCTTATTATTGCATTTTCTGCCTTTGTAGCCTCTCTAATCTCACTGAGTAGTTCACAATGAGCATCCTATCTGGGCAGACAGTCGATAGTATATTCCTACAGCTATACTCTTATTGTTCAAGCATGGAATTTCTATCCAGAGAGATTCTATGGTGCAGTTTGATTCATTTGTTTTTTAAATTTATTAGACTCTATGCTTTCTTTCAATTTAGTGCCATCCCCACACCACTGTGACCTACTCTGTTATTCCTACACATTTTGTACACTGGTATTACCTTTCTCATTGATTATCTTCATTCCACCAAGTTTCTGTGATGCCTTTTATATCTATATCCTAATTAAATGCCAACTACACTAGTTCCCCCATCTTAGTATTTAGCATTTATACACATTTATATATTCATATATATACATTATATATTCTAGCATTTATATACAAGCACTTGTATGTTTTGTAAATATTTAGTTGCTTGCCTTCATGTGTTTTATTTAAATGGGACTCTTTTACGTTTGACTGTTCCTCACTAGCTCCTACTTGTACGTTACCAACTTCTTTCCCTAGCCTCTTCACTAGGATATAGAGTTCACCCTTCAATAAATTCTTCCTAAGGAATGTCTCTGTCTAAACCATGTGCTCCTCCACATATCAGCTTTCCCTCAGCCCTTAGTTTAAAAATCCTCTACAACGTTTTTAATTTTATATACCCGCAATCTGGTTCCATTTTGGTTTAGGTGGAGCCCATCCTTCCTGTGTAGGCTCCTCCTTTCCCAAAAGATTTCTCAATTCTTAATCTAAATCCCTCCTCCCAGCACCTTTGTCTCATCCACGCATTGATACCCTGCAGTTCTGCCTGTCTTTCTGGCCCAGCATGTGGAACTGGAAGCATTTTGGAGAATGCTACCATGGAGGTCTTGGACTTTAATGTCTTACCAAGCAGTCTAAATGTGATATCCAGGACATCTCTTCTATCTTTCCTTATGTCATTAGTTCCTATATGTACCATGACCACCAGCTCCTCTCCAGCACCATACATTAGTCTATCTAGAGGCCTTGTGAGATCTGCAACCTTCACCTGGTAGGCAATTCACCATGCAGTTGTCCAGTCATCACAACCCAGCTATCAATATTTCTAATAACTGAATTCCTGATTGCTTTTCCTGATAACTGGGGTTCCCTCTCCAGAAGGGGTATCCTCAGTGTGGGTGGATATCGTGACATCATCTGGAAAGAGGGCCCCAACTATGGGATTGTTTCCCTCCATTCCAGCTTGATGTTCTCCTCCTCTGAGACTTTAACCCTCCTTTACAGCACAGAGGCTGGCAGACTGGGCGGGCGAATGGGGGTGGGAACGGAACTGCTCTACTGTGTCCCTAAAAGTCTCCTTTATATCCTCTCTGTTTCCCTTAGCTCCTCCACTTCAGTCACTTGGGTCTCTAGAGCCCATACTGTGTCTCTGAGGCCATAAGATGTTTGCACCATATGCACACATATACCACCTGCCCACGAGGCAGGTAATTGTACACACTGCGTTCAACTTAGATGCAGCCCCAGATCTGGCACATAGTATTAGACCTGTTCATAATTACAACTGAAAAGAAAAAGCAATTCTCTATGGAGGCCAACACGAGAACTCCAATTCTCTCCTCCTATGGTAGAAAGGTCTCTCTCTGGCCCTTGGGGGAGGACCTTACGGTCTGATCATGCAATGCTTCAGAGGAACCTGACCTTCCAGTGAAGCCAATGGCTGGGAGATAAAGTGGTGAGCACTTCTGGGAGACAGTTTTGCCGTCCCTAAGCATTCAAAAAATCATGAGTTTGGCTTAAAAATCACTTTGGCGCTCTCTTCATTTAGCCATTGGGTTTTTTATGCTTCACATTTTCAAGCTTTTGTTCATAACCAGGAGGGTTAGAAACTTTTGTTAAATGAAGGCTGAGATTCTCATGCCTCCAGGAGCTGGGACTTTAAGAAAAATACCAAACACTCCCAATAAAAAATCGCAATGAGTTAGCAATACTGAGGATGCGCTCACAGATTTGGGCCCTAATGCAGTAAAGAGAAAATGGGAAATTCCCCCTTTGACCACAGTAATAGAATACTATAAATTAATCATTAACATTTGAGGAAATGTACCATTCATTAAAACACATTAAACAGCTAAAACTTTGGAAAACTCCTCACACGTTAAGTGAATTGAAATGCTTTAAAATAGCTTATCTACGGGACTAGATTGTAACTTTTTTAGGCATAGCCCTGTGCAATAGATGGTGCATAAACTGTACCATCACTAGAGTACTCCTATGAAGCACTGTGCCTTAGAGCCAGCCCTGAGTCCCAGTTCTTCCCCTGTTTTCCCCACATCCCTTTGCTCAGGAGGCGGAGAAAGTTCTTCACCCCTTTTCGTGGAGAAGCAGCTGACTCTCCTCTGCATGACCAGCCAAATGCTCTCAGTAGTTAGTAGGGAGGCTGCTCCAACTGCCTGCTCCCTTCATCACAGATACAGCAGAGACCCTCCTCTCCCCATCACGAAGTCACGCTTTGAGAAGGGTGAAGCAGTGAAGTAAGGGTGGGCTTTACCAACTTTTACTCACTCTGACAGTCTAGCCACAATTCTAATTCAAATTCTGATACTGCTCTTGTCACCATAGTATCTGAGCACCATCCATTAGCACATTAAGCAACATGACTAACATGTGTTATGTGTGGTCCATTCTCACTCCCATCCTTCCCCAGTGGAGAGTATTGTTTGGGTAGGTTTTGCTTTTTGTTCTAATTGTACATGCTGCTGTGTGTTTATATTAGAGAAGGCCAAGTCAAAGAAGTGCCTCCTTCCACTTATAGTAGAGATGTTTATGAAGGTCCTCAAGTTCTGTGGGAGTTCTTTCCACAATCTGGGACCAGCCCCCAGGAAAGCTCAGTCTTCTGCACAGACAAGCTTTACTCTTTTGGGGAAAGTTCCATTGTGCCTGAGGATTGGTGCTGTCGAATACAGTCTTCATCTCAGCGCTTTAGACAATCTTTTAGAAATCCTACGCCCAGGCCACTGAGTTCCTTGAGGATAAGGACAGAGATCTTGAAATTCATTTGATATTGTTTAGGAAGTTGCTGTAGAGAATGGAGGCACAGGTAGGACAGATTTGACGTGCTATGGGTAGTTCATGTTGCTAATGAGATACCCTGCATAGTTCTGCACTAATTGGAGTTTCCTAAGGGCTGATGGTTTCATGCCGAGGTATATTGCTTTCCTGTAGTCCAGATGGGAGACAAACCCCAGGTCTGTGGAGATGTAGGAGACCGTAAAAAGTGAAAGTCTGTTGCACCCACAAAAAAAGGATCCACACTTGCTCTGCTTTAGGTGATGGTTTTGCAGGAGAAACACAGGACTCTTGGCATTTAAAGCCCTTCGTTTCTTACTAACATGGTATTAAGATCACATATAGGGTTGCCAGACATCCGGTTTTAGACCAGAGTGCCCGGTTAAAAAGGGGACCACGGCGGCTCCGGTCAGCACTGCCGACCAGGCTGTTATAAGTCCAGTTGGCGGCGCAGCAGGGGCCTGGGGCTAAGGCAGGCTCCCTGCCTGCCCTAGCTCCATGTGGCTCCTGGAAACAGCCGCCAGGTCCCTGTAGCCCCTAGACGCATGGGTGGTCAGGGAGGCGCCACGTGCTGCCCCCGCCCCGAGGGCTGGCTCTGCAGCCCCCCATTGGCTGGGAACCACAATCAGTGGGGGCTGCAGGGGCAATGCCTGTGGGCACGAGGGCAGCATGCGGAGCCTCCCTGGCTGCCCATTTGTCATGGGACTGCAGGGACCTGGCAGCTGCTTCCCAGGCACGGCGATAAGTGCTGCTGGGATCCCACACCCCTCCTGCACCCCAAACCCTTGCTCCAGCCTTGAGTGCCCGCACCCCTCCCATACCCAAACTCCTGCCCCAGCCTGGAGCCCCCTCCTATACCCCAAACCCCTCATCCCCGGCCCCAGCCAGAGCCCTCAACCGCACTCTGAACCTCTCATCCCCAGCCCAGAGCCCCCTCCTTGACCTCAAACTCCCCATTTCTGGCCCCACCCGGAGCCTGCACTCCCAGCCCAGAGCCCATATCCCCTTACCCCAACCTGGAGCCCTCATCCCCTGCCCCACCCCAGAGCCCGCACCCCCAGCCGGAGCCCTCACCCCCCTCCCACACCCCAACCCCCTGCCCCAGCCTGGTGAAAGTGAGTGAGGGTGGGGGAGAGCGAGCAACATAGGGAGGGGGGATGGAGTGAGTGGGGTGAGGCCTTGGAGAAGGGGAGGGGAGAGGTCTCAGGGGCTGGTCAGGGGTGTTCGGTTTTGTGCAATTAGAAAGTTGGCAACCCTAAGCACATACGTGTTCTAGTAGGGACAAATTCTGCTCTCAATTTCATCAGTATAAAATATACTTTTTTATTTATTATTTGTACGACAGCACAACTAAGATTCGGGGGGCCCAGTGTTGTGGGCACTGTACATACACATGGAATGACACAGACTCTGCCCTGAAGAGCTTACAATCCGAATTGACAAAGGGGTAGGATGGGACTCAGAAGTGAATTGCCAAGGTCACACAACAGATCGGTGGCAGAATCAAGAATAGAATCTAGGCCTCCTGACTCTCAGTGGTCTTTCCGTAAGACTACACTGCTTCCCCGTGAAGTCAATAGAAATATTCTGGATTTGGACTAGTGTAAATGAGAGTAGACTGGTGCCTTTAATGATTTGGATTTTAAGCAATTTTTAAATGACCTTATTTTTCAAAGCAATTAATTTCACTTTTAAATTACTGTATGTTTACTTTCAAGGATACTGTCTGAGGAGCGCGGTTAGAACCAGAAGAGGGTCTGTCAGCTACTCTGTGAGAAACATGGGACATTGAAGTGACAGTGAGCAAGAAAACAAACAAACCTTTTTAAGACCAGGACACGCCCATTTTCCACCTCTCTTTTGGCTGCTGGCTACATAACTCACTTGCACGCAGAGGAAAGAGTTTTATGAATCGTGCAGAGTACAGATGTACTTTATTTGGAACGATGTGTGATCAAGTGAATTTACATAAACAACATAAAAGACTTGCAATATAATATGTTCATGATGAATTTCATGCCCCAATATTGTGACAAGTGATGATGGTTCTTTGATGGCATTTTCCCCACATTTAACAGTTATTCATAAAGATGTATGGAGTCTTTGAATATGTTGAAACCTCCTGTAATAAATGAAATTGTACCTACCAACATACTTAAGACTCCAGGCTTTACTGGTGGAGACAGAAAACATTTAAATAATAAGCATATACCAAAAATGCTGGGGAGAGGGTTGCACTGGTTAAGAAATAAAAAAGGACAAATCCAAATAGAGAAAAAAAGGAACATATTGACATGCTGATTGAAAGTAAAGCTGGAGTTAACCTGACCAGACGCCACCGGAAACATTCTAAACATGGCAAACAGTCTAAAACCAATTGCTCAAACAGTAAGACTAATGAAGGCCGTAATTATTTGTTTTAACTCGGTACTTGTTTTGTTTTTCTTGCCTGCTTAAAATAGAAATGAACTAACATGGTTTCTGAATTTGGAGGAAGGCTGGGAAAAATAAAAGGAAGTACAGAGATCAAAATATTTACTTATATCCATTTGTCATAGCCCATCGCTTTCCTCTGATCATTTAGGTGCTTATCTTCAGGGAACATCTGAGCTTCTTGTGGTTAACCCAGCATTAGTTGAAAGTGCACTGGATAATAAGTTGTGTCATGAAGTGATTTGCATCACTTCTGTGTCAATGGCCCACCATGAGATCGGTGAAAACAAAGTGATGCAATATCTGGACTTATCATGCCAGAAACATTTGAAACAGAATAGTTTTACTAACCTCGTATTAACACATTTTGGTTAAAATCCTGGACACACTAAATCAATGGGAGTTTTGCCACTGACTTCAGAGGGCCCAGGATTTCACCCTCTATCTTTCCACAGTAGCTTTTTGTTAATCCCAAATACTATAACTCTTTGTTGTGCTATTATTCTTGTTTTTATTGCGCCAGCACCCAGAGTATTATGCAGTGTATAAACATAGAGGCAGTCACAGTCCCAGCCTCATAGAGCTTAGACTAGGCATCTCTCGCTCACGCTCTCTTTATTAAGGCTTGTATTTATTTTTAATTTTCAATACAAACAGAAAATGCAGAATTATAAATTTAAAATTATCATCTGTAACGCTCAGCAGAGCGGCAAAATACATAAGCAAAAACTATCTTAACAACCTTAAGAATAAACTATATAATCAAAGAAATCAATACTTTGCAGCTAACAGGGGGACAACACAGACAAGCAGGGGTGCTGGAACAATTTGTATAGCGCGGGTGCTGAGAGCTATTGAACCAAACTGTGAACCCTGTATATGTTGGAAACCACTTCAAGCCAGGGGGTGCTCCAGCACCCCGAGTTCCAGCACGTATGCAGACAAGGCAGGAAGGGGATGTAAGAAAGAAGGGCAGGAAATAGAGAGGAGGAGGACGAAGGTCTGGGCTGACCACTGGGCCTTCAGGTGTTCCTTAGTTAAATGCCTCAAAAAATGAAGCCCAGATATCTTCAAACTCATGTAGTTGATCCCTGCAGCAAAAGGTGGCCTTTTCTTTGGCCCTAGGGCACTGAGGTCAGAATACCATTGCTTTACTCTGTGCACTGATTTACTTTTCCACCTCTGTAAAAATACTCGCTTTGTGATCATGGCTGCTCTTGGAAACCATGAGTGCTGTGCTGATGCAAGGCCTAAATCAGGATACGTAGCTCTTGACCAATGTTTGCTAAAGCCAAGACTCATTTAAATACTAGGGTCAAATTCTTCCCACATCATGTGCAGAAGTGTCCTTATTCCACTGTGCCAGCATGTACTCAAAGGAAGAGGTTTCATCTCGTTATCTTAGGCTGCTAGGTAAGCAATTCACCTCATACAAGTACTGTAGTGCAATCTCTTTATTGTGAAAGTGCAACTTACAAATGTAGAAATTTTTTTTTACTCAAAAACAAAACACTGTAAAACTTTTAGGGAGAGGGAAGCTATGGGTGAGACGTTCACCCCAGGGTCCTTGACTGGAGAGCAAGACCTGGTGAGGGCCCTTATTAGCGGACCCCCAAAGGAAGAGACTCAGGCCCCGTTGGACGAGCATGGGGAACAGGAAGCCTTGAGTGCCCAGGAGGAGACTGGGATCAACCCCAAACACCCAAAGGGATGGGGGGGAACGGGAACACCCAAGGGGTTGTGAATGGTGTGAGGACCTATGGGTCACGGCGGAGCTGTGGGGCATCCACCCCCTACACTATGTACTTTCTGTGGATGGGAGATGAAGGAAACCCACATGGAAACCCCTGGGATTGACCCAAAAGAGGAAAAAGACTCCCCCATAGGGCCCCCGCCAGGAGAGGGCGCAGAGGGGTGAACCTGACAGTTCGAGAAGGGGGGAGGTGTGTGACAGGGTGCTGGGCAAGGGGTTGCAGATTCAGCCCTCTGTCAGGCACGCTCCTCATTGGGGGAGTCACCCAATGAAATTAATAGGCAATAGGTTTAAAACAAACATAAGGATTTACTTCTTCACACAATATACTGTCAACCTGTGTAACTCATTGCCAGGAGAGGTTGTGAAGGTCAAAAGTATAACTGGGCTCAAAAAAGAATTGGATACATTCATGGAAGATAGGTCCATCTTTGTGTATTAGTCAGGATGGTCAGGGACACACCTCATGCTCTGGGTGTTCCTAAACCTTTAACTGCCAGTAGCTGGTGCTGGATGACAGGGGATGGATCATTTGATAAAGTGTCCTGTTCTGTACATACCCTCCGAAGCATCTGACACCGGCCACTGTTGGATGACAGGATACTGGGCTAGATGGACTGGTCTGACCCAGGATGGTCATTTTTATGTTCTTATGTAGTGTTTGCAGTGTTCATTACATACTAAATTTTTGTTGTTGATTAATTAAACATAAACATGTGTAATACAATTGCCATTCACGAGCCTTTGAAGAACACTCCAGCTCTTTAGCCCAGGTTCCAGCAATATCTTCAAGACTCAGAGTCCTTTTTAACGAAAAAGCCATATATGGATGACATGGGTTGAGGGAGTTTGTGGAGTATTTCTGCTACACCCTGTACTTCATGGGTTTCAGTCCAGAGCATCCAGGTTAAGGTGATATGTCAATAAATGCTTCAGCTGTATATGTGGTCAGGAGGTTATCCTGATCTTGTAGGACCTGGAATATAACTATCCTTGCATCATCAATTGAAAGCGGTATATAATGCTTCTCTTCTCTATGCATTTGCTCAGTATGATTTAGTGGCTGCTAATCTGTAGATCAGAATTATCCCAGATAGTGATTTTTTTTTATATAGCATTGGAGATGAAAATGGAATCTGTTGGCCAAAATGATTCATACTTTTCTGGTGCCCAATGCAGAGGGCACTGTTTTTCTCTGCAGGGTAGGATGACGAGCCCAAGAGCCCTATTAAGGGGCCAATTAATTCCCTTCCAATCCACATCCATAAAAATGAGTTACTATTTGCATTGAAACCAGTGAGAGGCCTGAGACATAGGCAGAGACAATATAATAATTCTGAAGGTCTAGGAATGAGAAACTGAAGTTTCCACCAAGATAGCCCGGTGCTTTGCCCCAGGCCCTATATAAATGTCTTGATAATTTTATTTAATCTCTTAAAATAAAATGGTGAGATGATGACAGGTAGCCCACTCAAAATGTACAACCATGTATGTAAGGCATTTGTCTTAACTACGTTAATTTTCCTCCAGGGCTCAAAGAAAGTGCTCACCACAGATTGTCTTCTATAAGCTGTAAAAAGGTGCATTCTAAAACCATTTGTACAATTTTTTTCAAGACTGCTTGGTACTATCCCCAAGTATTTAATTGCCTCTGACTAGCTATCAAAGTTTGCCTGGGAGAAAGCCCCACTACAAGGCAGCTAAGTGATTTAAAGTAGTTCCAGCTTTGCCGAATGCTATAGCCTGAAATTGAACCACAATCTTGGATTAATGCTAGAAGGGCTGGGATTGTGGGTTTGGGTTTCATTATAAACAAAAGAGCATCACTGGCATTTAATATAAAACAGTGCTCCAGTGGGCCAATCTGGACAGCAGGAATATTTGGGTCAGAGTTGGGCGATGAGCTACAGGAGCAGACTGAACAAGAGAGGGGCCAATGGACAAACCCTGTCTGCTGCCTTTGAGGAGGCTCAATTAATCTGAAATTAGGCCATAAATCTCCAGAGGGGATATAGTATGTATTCTCAGTTCACTTAATCAAAGGCCTTGGTTGCATCCAAGGCGAGAAGTGTTTAGGGATCAGAGACATCAAACCACACTGCTATTATATCTGCTAACTGTGTTAAACTATCCAAGCCATGCTGGGCTTCAATAAATCCCATCTGGTTTAGATGTATGATATTGGGCACAGCTTCTTCCAGTCTACCTCCAAAACTTTGTGCCAATATTTTCACATCACTATTAATTAGGGAGATTGCTCAGGATCTCATGTCATGCTCTATCCAGAGAGGAAATAACTTGAAATCACGGTACAGGGAAAGAGTACCCTCCTGCAGGGACTTGTGGAATAGGGTAAGCAGATTGCCTGCAAGGGGTTCAGAAAAATATTAACAAAACTTAACAGGGAAGCCATCTGGGCTGGGAGCCTTACCCACTTTCATTAATTTCAGGGCTTCAACAATCTCAGCTGATGATGTGGCATCCAAGTTCCCTTGCTGGGCCAGATTGCTGGGGCATTTGTATTTTAGCAAAGAAAGTTTCCAGCACCTTGTGTGAAGGGACAGAATCAGAACTGCATAGATTGTTGTAAAAATATTAAAGATGTGTTTGTTTATATCGTTGGGTGCAGAACATATTAAATTATGCTTACTGTGACGGGTTGGATCCCAGAAAACCCCTTGGGAACTTCCAACTGATGTGCTGAGACTACTTCTAGTCTGCGAGCTTGGGACTCCAAAACCTTGCCAGTTTGAGCCAGACACACTAGCCTGTTACAAACCCAGACCCAGGTCTGAACCAGGTCCCCCCAAACAGCTGCAGGCTTAACTGAAAACAGCTTAAGAAGTGTTCCTGTCTCTAACACTCAGATGCCCAGCTTCCAATGGGGCCCAAACCCGAAATAAATCCATTTTACCCTTAATAAAGCTTACAGAGGGTGAACAATTTATGAGTTTATCCGATATAACACTGATAGAGAGATATGCACAGCTGTTTGACCCCCCCCCCCAGGTATTAATACATACTCTGGGTTAATTAATAAGTAAAAAGTGATTTTATTAAATACAAAAAGTAGTATTTAAGTGGTTCCAAGTAATAACAGATAGAACAAAGTGAATTACCAAGTAAAATAAAATAAAACACACAAGTCTAAACCTGATACAGTAAGAAAGTGATTACAGATGACATCTCACCCTCAGAGATGTTCCAGTAAGCTTCTTTTACAGACTAGGCTCCTTCTAGTCTGGGTCCAGCAACACTCGCACCCCTGTGGTTACTGTCCTTTGTTCCAGTTTCTTTCAGGTATCCTTTGGGGGTGGAGAGGCTATCTCTTAAGCCAGCTGAAGACAAAATGGAGGGGTCTACCAGGGGCTTAAATGGTCCCCCTCCCTCCACCTGTGTAGAATCCCAGCTACAAAATGGAGTTTTGGAGTCACATGGGCTAGTCACATGTCCATACATGACTCAGAATTTTACAGGGGGCAGCCATTGTTCACATGCTACCTTGAATATCCTCAGGTAGACTTCTTATGTGGATTGGAGTCCTCCAAGATCCATTGTCCAGTAAGTGTTTCTTGATTGGGCACTTAACTTGCAAATTACTTTCTAAAGAAGCTGACCAAATGCCTTACTAAGGCTACTTAAAATTAAACAAGTACACAGCCAATATTTATAAGTTCGAATACAAAAATGATACATGCATACAAATAGGATAAATATATTCAGTAGAACATAACCTTTGCAGAGATATGTTCCACAGCATATGTAGCATAAAATATATTCCAGTTATGTCATATTTACATTCATAAGCATATTTCCATAAAGTATTATGGGGTGTAACATCACACTGACCTCAGGTTCCATTGATTCCCATGGCTGTTCTTTGTTGTAGACAATATGCTAGCAGTCTACATTCTCCGATTGCCAGAAGTCTTGTCTTAAGTAAAAAGATTACGACAAAAGCTTATTGAGCTCATGCCTGTTTCTAGTCAGAGTGTGTAGGAATTCTGAGGAAGGATTCCTGGTCCAGCTCCTTGACTTTTCTTTCAAGGAACACCATGTTTTCCTTCTGTTCCCTTTTTTTTAGCTTCAGTAAAGCTAATAATTCTGCTTCTAAGAACGGCCTTTAAAGTTTCCCCAAAAAAGCTTGCTTGAGGGATTTGAGGGCTCATTGGTATCCAGGAAGACGCTCATTTGCTTCTTCATACACATCTTGAAATGGAGGTCTAAAAGCAGCCAGGTATTAGAAGTAAATTGTAGGGCAATGGGAACATGGTCAAAGATCACCATTGCACCAGTTGAAGAGTTGCATACTGATTGGACCAGCTCCCCTGAGATTAGAAAAAAAGTTAATCCATGAATATGTATTAAGGGCAGGGGAGAAAAATATGTAATGTCTTCCTACTGGATTCACGAGCCTCCACACATCACACAGTTCTGTATCCATTATCCTGGATTCCAGTACTCTTCTGGACCTGGTTTGCTTATAATTACTATGGGATGAGCAAACTATTGGCTCTAGAACCTCATTAAAGTCACCTGCATTTATGATGGGGATGCATCTCTGTGCAGCACAGCAAAGAATCTATGAAAAGTCTCAAACTCATCCATATAGCTGGCATTCCTGAAATTAACTACAAATAAAATTTTTACTTATTTATTTATTTATCTTAACTAACACTGTGCACCAGGAATATTTGCTTTAGGCCCTAATTCAAGAAAGCATTTAAGCATGTGCTTAAATGCTTTCCTGAATCAGGACCTTAGTAACTAACATGGAGAAATATAGCCTTCTTTTTAAGCTCCCATCTACCCACCCATCTGTCTCTCTCTCCCCATCCATTTGTTTCTAGTGCACCCATCACCAAGGTATTTTAAGCAAGATGATCAGCTTAGGACTCACTGTACCTCTGGTGGGTCATCAATGATAAAGCATCAAAATATTTCCAGCATAATAATTTCATATAAATTGTGCACTGTATAACCCAAAAGAGGAAACTTAGGTGACTCTTCTTCCATCTTTCCGTTCCTCATATTACTGACAGAAAATGTCTCTTCACAGACATTGTCTAAAATCCTCCTACTGTAACATTTACCGTCATTCCAAAGTACGTACCAAGTTGATAGGTTCTTTTTTAAATGGCTGAAGCAAATTTTCCCACATTGTACATGTTACGTTGCTAAGTGACACTTGGCAATGCATATTAAATGTTGCTGCTGCTTCTCTGAGCTGGCAACATTTTGTTTGCTACATTCCAGATGTCAGTGCAGATGGATGTCATCCTGTAAGGATGTGCATTTGAACTACAAGAAACCAAATGACTGGTAATAACTTATGCAGTGTTGTAGCCATGTCAGTCCTAGGATATTACAGCAACGAGGGTAAGGTAATATCTTTTATTGGACTAAATTCTGTTGGTGAGAAAGACAAGCTTTCAAGCTTACACAGAAATCTTCTCACCCACTTTGTCTCTCTGGTAATATCTTAGGCAGTTTTATTAATATCAAAACTTTGACAAGTTATTAGCAAGGTTAAATTTTTTGTCAGTTATTTTTAGTAAAAGTCACGGAAAGGTCGCAGGCAATAAGGATCTCAAAAGGGTAGGTCACTGTGTAACCCGCCCTCCCCACCCCCTCCCCGCCTGAGTTCAAGAGAGATGTACTGGTGCTAAACTGGGTTGCAGCTCCCTGTCACCCCAGTCTGTTAGCTACCCCAGACAAACTTCTCACGACTCTGCCAACCTTTTACTTTGCCTTGCAGGTAACACTTGGTGAACCCAAGTTCCCAAGCATCCTGGAAGAGCGTTCCCTTGGAGTATCAAGACCTTGTCACTGGACAGTCACAGAACTTAGCAAGTTTGCTATCTCCAAAGCAACCGTGTACACACACTAGCTTCTCTGGTTCAACTAAGAATACCCACGTTGCTTAATATTACAGCACTGAGATCCACTTATGATAAAACAAAGCTAGATAAAGAGCTAAGTGATACTGAGTAAAGATAGTGGAAATGGTATATGTTATATGTTTGTTTGTTTGTAACCATATCTAAGAGACTAAATGTAACTTTAGCAAGCAACAATCCTCTGGCTAACATAGTTTTCTCACTCTCAAAGGTTTTCTGTACAGCTTGTTGATTTTCAGTCCAAAAAGGATCTGGATTTCCATCCCCTATTAGTATTGTTGAAGCTATTCATATAACCATAGAATCATAGATTAGGATTGGAAAAGACCTCAGGAGGTCATCTAGTCCAACCCCCTGCTCAAAGCAGGACCAATCCCCAACTAAATCATTCCAGCCAGGGCTTTGTCAAGCTGGGCCTTAAAAACCTCTAAGAATGGAGATTCCACCACCTCTCTAGGTAACCCATTCCAGTGCTTCACCACCCTCCTAGTGAAATAGTGTTTCCTAATATCCAACCTAGACCTCTCCCACTGCAACTTGAGACCATTACTCCTTGTTCTGTCATCTGCCACCACTGAGAACAGCCAAGCTCCATGCTCTTTGGAACCCCCCTTCAGGTAGTTGAAGGCTGCTATCAAATCCCCCCACTCTTCTCTTTTGCAGACTAAACAAGCCCAGTCCCCTCAGCCTGTCCTCATGAGTCATGTGCTCCAGCCCCCTCGTCATTTTTGTTGCCCTCCACTGGGCTTCCTCAAATTTGTCCACATCCTTTCTGTAGTGGGGGTACTCAAAACTGGACATAATACTCCAGATGTGGCCTTACCAGTGCCGAATAGAGAGGAATAATCACTTCCCTCGATCTTCTGGCAATGCTCCTACTAATGCAGCCCAATATGCCATTAGCCTTCTTGGCAACAAGGGCACACTGCTCGCTCATATCCAGCTTCTCATCCACTGTAATCCCCAGGTCCTTTTCTGCAGAACTGCTGTTTAGCCAGTCAGTCCCCAGCCTCTAGCGGTGCATAGGATTCTTCCATCCTAAGTGCAGAACTCTGCACTTGTCCTTGTTGAACCTCATGAGATTTCTTTTGGCTGTGGCAAATTGCTGGCACAATTATGATGGGTCCCACGCTTCCACTTCTTGTGGCGGGGTGGGGTTCAGGGCGCAGTTTCCTGCCCCTGAAGTAGGGTTCTACTGTTCCACTAGTAACTCAGGGAAGGGTAGTGGAGAGGGAGGGACCCGGGCCCACCCTCTACTCCGGGTCCCAGCCCAGGGGCCCTAGGGATAGTGGCAAACCACTTGAACTAGTGCTTCCTTCCCCTGGGCTACTTCCCTCTCCTGCTCTTCAGCTTGCGGGGCTTCCTGCCCTCTCTCTCTGCACAAGCCGGGTATCTCTTTACCTAGGGTCTCGGTCTTCTAGCCAGCCACGGCACTTCTCCAAACTCTCCTCTACTACAACTCCTTCAAACTGCTCTCTGCTCCAACTTCAAATGCCTCTGCTCCAGCTCCTTTCCCTGGCTGATTGAAGCAGAGGTTTTTTATCGGGTGACTGGCTTCAGGTGCTCTAATTGGCTTCAGGTGCTTTTAATTAATCTATAGAAACCTTTCTTCCGTCTACAGGGAATAAAGCTTCTCCTCATCCTGGGACTTGCATATCTCTCCTATATCACTCTCCTGCTGCCTTCTGGCCATGCTGTATCACATGGCCCAATCCTCCAATTTGTCTAGGTCACTCTGGACCCTATCCCTACCCTCCAGTGTATCTACCTCTCACCCCAGCTTAGTGTCATCTGCGAACTTGCTGAGGATGCAATCCATCCCATCATCCGGGTCATTAATAAAGATGTTGAACAAAACCCGCCCCAGGACTGACCCCTGGAGCACTCCACTTGATACCAGCTGCCAACTAAACATCGAGCCGTTGATAACTACCCGTTAAGCCTGACAATCTAGCCAGTTTTCTATCCATCTTATAGTCCATTCAGCTGATCCATACTTTTTTAACTTGCTGGAACGAATACTGTGGGAGACCGTACCAAAAGCTTTGCTAAAGTCAAGATCTAGCACATCCACTGCTTTCCCCATATCCACAGAGCCAGTTATCTCATCATAGAAGGCATTTTAAGTTGGTCAGGCATGATTTGCCCTTGGTGAATCCATGTTGACTGTTCCCGATCACCTTCCTCTCCTCCAAGTGCTTCAAAATGGATTCCTTGAGGACCTGCTCCATGACTTTTCCAGGGACTGAGGTGAGGCTGACCAATCTGTGGTTCCCTGGGTTCTCCTTCTTCCCTTTTTAAAAGATGGGCACTACATTCGCCTTTTTTCAATCATCCGGGACCTCTTCTGATTGCCACGAGTTTTCAAAGATAATGGTCAATGGCTCTACAATCACACCAGATAGTTCCCTCAGCACCCTCGGATGCATTAGATCTGGACTTGTGCATGTCCAGCTTTTCTAAATAGTCCTTAACCTGTTCTTTCAGCAGGGGTGAGGGCTGCTCACCTCTTCCCCCTGCCCAGGACAGCAGTGTGGGAGCTGACCTTGGCTGTGAAGACCGAAGCAAAAAAAGCATTGAGTACTTCAGCTTTTTCCACATCATCTGCCATTAGATTGCCTCCCCCATTCATTAAGGGTCCCACACTTTCCCTGACCTTTTTCTTGTTGCTAACATACCTGTAGAAACCTTTCTTGTTACCCTTCACATCTCTTGCTAGCTGCAATTCCAGTTGTGTTTTGGCCTTCCTGATTACACCCCTGCATACTCAAGCAGTATTTTTATACTCCTCCCTACTCATCTGTCCAAGTTTTCACTTCTTGTAAGCTTCCTTTTTGTGTTTAAGCTCACCGAAGTTTTCAGTGTTAAGCCAAGCTGGTCACCTGCCATATTTGCTATACTTTCTGCACAATACTGGGCCCTAATCTGGCTGTCCTAACTTCCACCCCCCAAAAAACAGACCCCTCCCTTTTTAATCTGAAATTATTACCAAGGTTTGTCTTTGACCTAGGTCTGTCACTAGAAGGAACTTCTTGAATATAATGAACGTGCTTGAATATAATGAACGTTTCAAACTGTGGCCTTATCTCAATGCAGAAAATTATATTTAAAAAAGGGAGGGGGAAGAATCCTCCCACTTTTTCCCCTGGGAGGCATGGGAATAGGCTCCTTCATTCTCTTTGCTGGCACTTCCACCTCAGCTGCACCAACACTCCCTCCCCCGTCCCCCATCCTCCCCCCCGACCATGTCCTCTTAGGGCTAGGACCCCCAATCAGCATAGGGAAAGGAGATGGGTCAGAGATGAGATGTTCAGGGACATGGGATGCAAGATGGACAGCCACCTACAGGACCAAAAAGTGGAGGAGTGAGACAAGAAGTGGGAGGTGTGTATGGTCTCAGATTTCCTCAAACATGACCAGAGAAATAGGAAGCAGGACAGGTTGCTGTTGGAGCAGCTGTTCACCTTGATTGCCACCAGGGGGCCAGTGCCAGATCCACTAGCATCTAATATGCCACCACCAGTGCCTGAAGACTCTCCTTCTTGGTACCACAGGTTGTAGCCAGTGCAGCTACTGGAAACATCTGGGATGGGTTGGTCCCTGAGCCACTCTACAGACTTGAGTGGGCACATGTACCCAATGCACTCCATCCCTGTACAACCCACACTACCTGTACAGCCATATACAGCACGGTCAACACATTTGGTCAGGCGAAAGGAGAACAGGAGGCATGCTGCTGACATCTCATTCCACCCCAGTCAGACTGACTGTTGAGCTTGGACTTAAGTTAATTGCTCTGTTTTGCACTGTCGTTCACTGTCTTTTCACTCTTTTGTGCACACTACCAGTTTACTTCACTTCGCACTTTTCTCAGTAATTATATGTGGCCATGCCTGCAATGATTTTAATACTTATTTTTCTGTTCATACTTTCGGTTTCATTAATAAATTGGTTTTGTTGCATGGTACATTGGTGTGTGAGCACTTGGAAAAGAAGGAAGAGTCAGGAAGTTGTATCCATAGATTTGGAAAAAGTATCTTATCATGTAATGCCAATAACAAACACTAATAAATCGGGTAATATGTATACAACAGTAAACACTCTTACAGCCCTTTATTATAGCAGCACATCTCCTCATCTATATCAGCCTGGAATGCTAAGGTGAACTTTCACAAGCCATTCCTTATTTCTCGTTCCTGCCGGGACACAGCCTCAGTGAAAAGAGGCGCACTCTCTGGTTGTCTGCACTGGACCTGCAAACCAGCAGCATCCGGAGACCACTTCATGTGAAACATTTTGCCTTTAGCCCCACAGGTGTTGCATAGAACCATGCGTGCCACGAGCATATGGATGGCAGTGGCCACTCTGGCCAAGGGTGGCAGATGAAGCTTCCCCTGGGGGAGGCTAGCCCTCTTCCCCACCTCTTCCGGCTAAGGCCCCGCCCCTGCTCTCTGCTCTTGGCCCTTCCCCCACCATGGCCCTGTCAGGGGCGGGGGACTGAGAGTTCGGCTGGTGCCACAGGAGGCAGGGCTGAGAGCTGAGAGCTCAGCTCCAGCCAGGATTGAGCTCTCAGCCCCGGCTGGGAGCATGGCGGTGCTCTCTCCGCCCTGGCTGGAGCCTGGAACACCTTCCACCCGCAACCCCTCTCCCATTCTGCCCATGGCCCCGGCCCCCACCCCCATTCTGCCTCTTCACCCCTGAGGCCCTTCCCCACATCTCTTCCCCCCGTTCCAGGGGGCCAAAATCCACCACACCTTCCCCTCCCCCTCAGCAGCAGCAAGAAGTTTGTGGAGGCTTAGCCACCTCTGGCCTCCATTACATGCTGCCTATGACTCAGACATCCAAATTGTTTGTAGGCATCTTGCCTTCAGCCTACAAATGGACTCTCCAGCACCATACCACAACTGCTATGTGTAACAGCCTTCCTCTACCAAGTGCTTTGTGGTCAGTGTACTCTTCCATTTGCCATAGCAGGAGAGGGAGAGTAGGGTCCCCCAAAATAACAGTGGGTACAGACACCCCATCAATAATAATGTCATTTGGCAAGAATAGGGTCTCTGCGTCTCCAACGAGGGAAGGCTTAGATCTCCTCAGCACCCTGGGCTCATGCACGTTGCCTGTACCTCCCATGCAGGGCTGGCCTTAAGCCACCTGGGCAGCCATCCAGGAGCACCATGGTCAAGGGGAGGCGCCGTGCAGCAGTGTGGAGTCACAAGGTGCTCCCAGTGAAGCGCCGCGTGGTGGGGGTGCCCAGATTTCTCCCTGTTTCTTCCCAGTGGAGGAACATGGCTGGGGAAGGTGAGCAGTGACACACAGATACTGCTCCCCAACCCCTGACTGGTCCCCTGTGCAGGAGGAGATGCAGGGATTAGGGCACAGGAGGTGGTTACAGGGGCAAAGGGGACACAGTACAGTGGTTAGAGGTACAGGAGGGTCAGGGTTTGGGTGACGGGGACACAGTGAAGGGGTTGGGGTGCTAGAGGGAGGTGCAGGGTTTGGGGAAAAGTTGGCACAGTGCAAGAGGGGGTGGGGAGCCCACAGGTGTCGGGGCAATGGAGGGGTACCCACAGAGGCCAGGGTTGCCATACCCATGGGGCTTAGGGATGCGAGAAACCAAGTTCACCCAGGGAGCCATTTTCCCTAAGGCCGGGCCTGTTCCCATGCTGGCATTCATACACTTGCTGCCTCTATAGTCACCTAAGGCCTGGAGCAGTACCCTTTACAATGACACATTCACTTTGGGCAAACAATGCGCAAGACTGCAATTGATGGCCCCAGCATAGTTTGGGAATCTCATTCTCTGAACGCCAGCTATTATGTCAGGATCACTGGTAAAGAATGGTATTAATCGCCTCACAAACCACCACCACTGCAGCACTGGTGAGCTGTGGAGCTGCAGCAGTCTGGGGTATCCGGGCTCCAGATGGTAATTGTCTATCCTGCTGCATAAACACTTTGGCCAAAAGTCGGACTAGCAGCTACACACTGTCATACCCTGAAAGGTAACCAGGCTTCTCATAAATTCTGTGTACCTGAACTAAAATGCTAAGATGGCCCTGGCTTCCATTCCAACGCCAAAGGATTCAATTGTTTTAATGTTTTGCAGCTTGGGGCAGTATTTGTTTCTATTTCTATTAGCAGCTTCATTCAGATAGATTGATAGATGCCATCCCCCAGGGTACAATATGGACTGTTGAACCGCTGTGTGCCCCGGGTGCCTTTTACAATACTTTGCTGATGAAAAGCAGCCTCTCCAGGCTCTGCTTACACAGCCATTAGCATGTAAAGGCACACCCAGCAAAGTTACATGAATGCTCTTTCAGCCACTCATGAACTATACACAGGATGACACCTGCATATTCTTGGCCTCAGCCTTGCGCTCCAGAAATGTGCATCTTGCACTGTCCAGCACACTTCTGCACAGAGCAATAGTTCATTGTTAATAATTCATCATTTTATCAAAGAAAAAGAATATGCCCCAGCCTTTGTTATCCTGAGAGGGGATTCCCTAAACACTTCAATAAAAACACACTGGTTTACATAAAAGAATAAAACAAGTTTATTAACTATAGAAAGGTAGATTTTAAGTTGTTATAAGTGTTAAGGCATAAAAGACAGAATTGGTTACCAAAGAAATAAAAGACAAAACCACAATCTAATTCCTAAACTTTACCAAGCTAAATAAGATTACAAAGTGTGTCTCACCCAAAAATTTTCAGCTGTCCATGCTAACTGGAAAGACCTCCCCCCACCCCCTACACACAGTTCAATAATGGTTCTTTGTCTTCCAAGTGATCTTGCAGCCATCAGTAGAAATGGGGAGGAGATGTAATGGGGAAGCCATTGTCTCTTATTTTATAACCTCCACTTCTCCTTGAGGAATACCCTCCCACTGGGGTGCAGACAATCCGTCTGTGGCACACATGCGGCTCAAAGCATCTTTCAAGTGAATTATAAATTTCTTGTTCACACCTTCTATGTAAGTGAGGTTTCAGACACCTTTGGGGATGACATGCAAATCTTTTGTTTATAGTCCCCGCGATTGCGAATGGTTGCTTCAGCAGCTAATAGTTTTCGAACACCTGTGATCAGTGCTTTGTTGACATTGAGGTTTTATGTTTCAGTAACAAATATAAAACAAAATATCATAACTACATATACAATGTTGCTACACACATTTTAATGGGACAATGATGTTCAGCAGATTATGATGTTTCAAATGATACCTCACAAGGCATATTTTGTACAAAATATATAATTAACATATACAAGTGGTGAATGTGGGGTACAGGGTGTCACAATATATATTCAAAGAACATGTAAAATGCCAGGACTACAATATGTCTGCTGTGATTTTCCCAATGTTCTCCTTGTCAATGCCACTGCTTAAGTTCATAAAAAAGATACACCTCTCACCCACCTTTCTTGGACTTGACTGTGAAGTTACCACAAACCCTGTGGAGGATCTAGTTGGGTTGCTCAAGGAGCAGACCAAAGACTAACCCATGACTCAGTGAACACTCAGCCCTTGGCTCTCCCATTGCTGCAGGGGAAAGTAATTTGCACCATACCATTGCCCAGTGTAGATTATTTTCCTCTCTGAACTGACTCAGCTAAAGCTGCACCTGCCCCTGGCACATCCATACACCTGCACAGAAGCAGGAATAGCCCCACGGGGGCAGCTCTCCTGCTCAAGCTGAAACTCATGATGCACTAGTCCACACAGGAAAAATAAAGGAGTACCTGATGCCCTCTTACTCCTTTGCACAGTCACACAGGGCAAGCCACAATCTTGCCCTTCATTGATAAATATGGGCCTGATCCTGTGACCATTATTTGGTCAAATCTCCCACTAAGGTCAGGATCAGCCCCCAATCCTGCAAAAATGTACACATTTGCTTAACTTTGTGAGCTGAGAGCAGGTCCAGTGAAGTTAATGTGACTTCTCACAGGGCATAACGTTAAGCACATGAATGTTATGCGTGTTTCCGGGATGAGGGC
The DNA here is from genome assembly GCF_965152275.1 of Natator depressus. Lineage (NCBI taxonomy): Eukaryota > Metazoa > Chordata > Testudines > Cheloniidae > Natator > Natator depressus. The sequence goes on from NC_134239.1 coordinate 108,998,576, forward strand.
TTTTTCCTGTAACCTAGCTGAATATATATAAATAAAAGTAAATATCCTCTTGCCAAATGTGTTGTGGAACCTTCATTTCCTTATGTTGTATCTAGATTTGTAACAGATGACAAACAGCTTCCACATCACTTTGATCATTACAAAAATAAATGCATTGGTCCAAAACCCATTATAGGGTAATAAAAGAGTATTTTAAATGTACTCCCTTCAAAATCTTATCATGCAGGAAAGTGGAAAGGATCATTCACTGCATGATCTTATTTTGCTATAAAATGTAATATTCATGGAGAGAAACTGCTTAAGAGAGCAAGACCATACATAAATTGACTAATTTAGCAGCAGGTTTTTCGTAGCAGGGATGCAATAAGGAACTCTTAATCTCCTGATCTAATAAGAAAGAAAATATTCTGTTTTCCTGGAAGAGGAACAATATAATTTAAGTGAAGAGAACACAAGTTAACTGTTTAAGAAAAAAAATGGAAGAAAAGGGATTTACAAAACTGTGTAATTGTTGTTATAGATTAAATATTTCTATTTTAAAATATTTAGCTAATATACTCACAATTGTATGAAAAGCTCATGTAACTAATGCATTTTAATTTCTCTAGGTGTTCTAGTCCAAATATTTCTGAGAAGACATAGCTGTGTCCAAAATGCTGACTGGTTGCAGTCATATTTTCAGTGTGACATCAATGCTGATAGGTTGCTGCCATACTATAGTTCTGACTACCTAAAGTTTGAATTTTGGGTACAAACTAGGGTAACTCACTGGTCAGTGTCTGTTTTATGTCCTCTGCCCATCCCTGTCTTTAGAAGATAGGAGGGTGTTAAATCCAACATCTAGAAAACCTGCCTCCTTAGCTCAAGCTTGTTACGGTTTGATTCAATTTAATAAAAAAGATGTCAAATAGCTAGGCTTAATCAACTTTCTTAATCAAAAATTATTAGTAAAAGATTAAGAGAGCCTAATATGGTATGTTTCCAATCCATCTGGAAAGCAGCAGTGCTGTGGTCAGACTGCCTCAAAATTTGAGCTTTACTTTAGTTCTGTATATACTAGGGTTATTTACAACAGATGCGGGTTTCACCCTTTCTTTCAATTACTTTAAACCTAATATATTATTCTTCTTTATCTTCTTTTTACATGTTTTCGGAAACTTTTTGCTAGGCTTGGACAGACTATGCAGTAAACAGGACAGAGACTGTAACTAGTTTATTACCTTGTTTTGACCATAGCATTCCAAAATTCAGCAAAACTTTATAAACATCCTTCACCAGGTATAGCTTGGTACAGAGGGCATGTTAGCTAAGCATTAACAAAATTGTTTGTCTTGTCTTTTCCTCAGTACCTCACTCTGAAATTACACTAATTTACATTTTCCCTTCGTTAAACAGCTTAACATAAGCAAAAAACATTGTGGGAAAAGCTGAATATGAATAAAATTCATAGTTATATAAAAACACACATGATATTATATATAATAGTTCAATTATATTGATTAACACTATAAACCTTACAGACTTTCTCTTATCTAGCTCCATACATATTTTGTAAGACACAGAGGGTCTGCAGTATAGCTGAGTATAGCAGACTACCAAGAGGCTGGCAGCTTGAGTGAATTTCTCAAGCCTTGTATTTTCTTGCTATGTACTGCAACGATCATGCAAAGGCTACTGCGCCCAACCATAATACAGTTTTAGAGTTATATAATTCAGCATTCTAAATATAATGTACTATACTTATTCACTATTGGCTACTCTCTTATTTTGGTTACATAACATCTCCTTGTTTAATCACATGTATAGCTACAGCAACAAACAGTCCATGATTTGATTAATACATTTTGCTTGTGAGTTGAATACATCTATTTTCTATTAGTTAGCAATAAGCAAGTTACCTTCCTGTTAAATAATTCTGTTATGAGAGCTGTTTTCCCAAAATATTTTGTTTACAAGAGGCAGTTACACAAACCTTGACAAAGTCCATTCCTCATCTGATACCCATCTGCAGCCCTTAGCAAGGCATGTAAATAAAAATTTGCAAGCTGGGTTTTTCCATTTTGCCATAGTGCCTTGGCTTAGTTCAGTCAACAAGCTGTAGAAAGTCATGGGTTTTTTTGTTTGTTTTTTGGGGGGTTTTTTGCTAAGGAGGTTCACCAAAACAAGCCATGGTGTCAGCTAAGAAAGTGTCTTCCTGAAATATAATAATTACTGAGCAACCACTGAGTACCCTCAGATGGACAGATGTCACCACACAGGAGAGTGCCCTAGCACCAGGTGACAGCTATCACTACAGGCTCACTGGTATTTTGCGGGGCCTGCATCTACTTTTTTTTTAAGACAGTCCCCTGGTTTATAACTTTGTAATGGCAACCTGCACTATAAATATAGCCTAGGACCATGCCAAGTTGTTTGAATTAATGGATTTTGCTCTGCTCTATGAAATAAGGCCACCTGCCACTTTTAAAGATTGGGTGAAAAAAACAATTTCATAATCTGTGCTCATGACAGTAGACAGTGAGAGAGACAATAAGTGAGACCTGAAGAAGAGCTCTGTGTAGTTCAAAAGCTTGTATCTACCACCAAGAGAATAAAAGAATAAAATGGTCCAATGAAAGCTATTACTTCACCTGCCTTCTCTCTCTCCTATCCTGGGACCAAGAGGTAATTGCAGGTGCCTACAACAACACCTCAAACAACTATGGGAGATATCAAATTTTGCAGTTTAAAATGGAAACTTCACAACATGAAGAAGAAGGAAGCCAGACTAAACAGTGACATCAACTTCCTGAGCAAATGCAAGAACAAGACCTAAAGTAGAGCTCTGTGTAGCTCTGTGTAGCTTGAACAAGACCTAAAGTAGAGCTTCTATGTTCCATCAACAGAAGTTGCTCCAATAAAAGATATCTCATCTACCTGGTCTCTCACATACCATGGTTAAAACAATACTGTAGAGAATGAGCAAGATTATAACATCATTAGCCTGTAAATGAATTTGGCTGATGACTTATCTGCCAATTACCATTTTATGATGAAACATTTAATTTTAAATCCTGTTCCTTACCCTTCTGTGAGTGTGTTGGTCCCCAGATGTTTCAGACTAGTGAGGTTCCACAGCATAAAGGTGCGAACTGGGACGAGCAAGCTTTGGAAATCCTCTGGAGAAACTGCACCTCCTATGCATCCAAAGCATAGCTCTGTGAAGGCTCCATCTGTGGGAGAGAGAAAGAGTCTTTTGGGGACAGGCCAAAGGCTGTGGCAAGGGCATAGTCAGTGGATCCATGACCACAAGGATAACCACTCTTCCATAAAGGTGAGGAGCTCAGTTGGGTAAGGAGCTTAACAGAGCTCCAAGTCTGTTGTAGAGCCTCCGGTTCTGTTGATGCTCTATAGCTTGTGAAGGATGGTCCCATCTGCCAGTTCCCCACTGGCTCCATAGCACAAGCTCTATTTATTTAGGCTTTGCACTGGAACAAAGGATTTGGTCAAAAGCTGGAGTTGATGGTGAGGAGCTGTGATAAGAAACTAACTTGTGCTCCAGCTCTTGTTTCTAAGAAAGAATTTTAAATGAATCATTTTAATGTGTTTTTCAGGCTTAATAACTAATGTATTATACTGTATTTGAATTTTATTAATGTTATTTAAATAATCACTGGAAGAGAATGCTTACAGCTTGCTATAAATATTGTTTTAAGAAATGCCTCTTTCTTAAACAAAAAGACATAAATCGTTGGGACACCTTCTGAGTCAATTCAGTAAGTAACAATGCTTCCCCCACAGCCTAGATGTTCGTTATTTGTAGAATGCAGCTTTTCCTTTCTTTGAGGTCCCCATTTCCACATCCTAAATCATAATCATCAAACACACATCAACAGCTTATTCTTTATATATACCCTTCATTCCTTCAATACTGAGAAAAAGAACATTGCTTCAAAGCTGAGCCAGAAAACAGAACTGCACATGTTCCAAATGTGAAGTGAGGGAAATAGATTCTTATTCAGGAACTTGTCCAAGATGAATTGAACGTGGTACAGCTGCAACATAATAAAAAGAAATGTTGGAATCCATGGCCAGCCTTTCCTCTGTATCACAGCCTATGCCAGAGTTCTTAACTCTTCACATGCTTCTTGCGAGAGTCGGTAAACTTCCCATCCAGCCCGTGCACCTCAGAAACCAACAGGAGGTTAATAGCTCCAAAAACGCTGGACTAGATCCTCAGCTCCATGGATCTGCTATCGCTCCATTGAATTCAAGCGTAGATCAATGAAGTCAGTGGAGCAACACCAATTTATATCAACATAAGATACGTTCCTCTGTTTTTGGAGGATCTTCCACAGCATTAAAGTCAGACTCTCCCAGAAACGAACTTCAAGGATAGCAACAGGCAGCAGTTTTGTGTGAGTTTCAGAATAATACAAAGTGACTGATTGACATCCCTGGGTATGGCCCATGTTACAACACAGGTAAAACATGAGGCTAAGCTTCCTCACCTTGAGGCCCCATGGGTTTTATTCCCCACTTGGTACAAATTACCCTGAATCTGTTTACTGTGTATGGAATGCTGCAAAGCCCACCTGGTTTCCTAGGCATTTGGGAAGGGTAAGAATAGAAAAAGAGAGAGAAAGGGATTTGAGGTGGAATGGGGTGTTGGCTTCCTTGTTCTGTGCCTTTGGTTATACCAATTTAGTTAAGGCATCAGATGCTTTGGTTGGATTTTCTGTGAAGTGCAGTATTATGGGAAAGCTAAGTCAAATACAGCTCTGACTTTGTTCCCAAAGGTGATGAGGTGTGTGGTGCATCATTCTGATGCTCTCTCAGGGTGAGTTCCCCAGCTCTGTCCACCACACTCATGAGTCTCAGGGACAGACTAGAATGGAAAAAAAAATGCCTACAGTTATGCAAAGGGTTATAAGGAGAGTGAAACTCTAGAATTAATTTCTTCTGTGGATAGGCCATTTCCTTAATTACATCTTGAAAATATTTGTTAATCTCTATAAATTTTTATCTACACTTTTGGTATCTTGTTTTCAGTTATAATTAAGGGTACAATTTAGTCACGGAGGTCAGTGACACGTGACTTCCAGTAACCTCCGTGACTTCAGCCTGCAGTGGTTGGGAGCTGCAAGGTCCCTCACCACCCACGAGGGCAAAGAGCTGTGGGGTACCCCCACTGCTTCTGGCAGCCCCCAGAGCTACCCCCAAGCTCCCGGCCGATGCAGGTGGCAGGGGAACCCCTGGAGCTCCTGGCCACTGTGGGTGGCGGGGGAACCCCTGAGCTTGGGGGCCCCTCAAGATGCCAGCAGCGGGGAACCCCCCAGCTCCTGGCCCCCACAGGCAGCTGGGAGACCTCCCCAGAGTTGCAGGCGGCAGGGGTACCGTGCAGTCCCCAGCTGCTGCAGGCGGCTCCTAGTCCCTGCACAGCTGCCCTGCTTCAGGTGGTGCGGGGACCAGTAGATCCCCATTTTGTCACAGATATTTTTAGTAAAAGTCACAAATGGGTCACAGCCTCCGTGAATTTTTCTTTTTTGCCCATGACCTGTCTGTAACTTTTACTGAAAATATCCATGACAAAATCTTAGCCTTAATTATGACATTTTTGTGGCAATTCTTTAAATTTATGACACTAAAATGAAAGAGTTGTGCTGTAAGAATTTCTTCTAATATTAGGCAGTGTTGGGCCAAAAATAACTGACATACCCATGAAAAAAGTCTGCTCTGAGGAATGACTACAGTGATTTACAGCTAAGCATCCAGATGCCCCAAACAGGGTTGGGGTCTCATTGCGTTAGGTTCTGCACAAACAAAGTAAGAGACAAGTCATTACTCAGAAGAGCTTGCAGTCTAATTTGTACATGACCATGGGCTGGCTAAAAGGGGGCCTATTTCAATGAATGTTGCAAAAGAGCTGTATATAGATTGGGAGATATGGAAACATTTTGAGCCTAGGTTTCAGAAGTAGGTAATGTACCTCACTGAAAAGGCACCTCAAAGGGTTATGGAATAGAAATCATGGGGCATAGGACTGGAAGAGGCCTCCTGGGTCACTGAGTCTAATCCGCTGATACTCCATGCAATCCCATCACATAATCCTGTTCTTAAATTTATCAAGCTTCATTTTAAAACCAGTTAAGTTGTTTGGCTCAACTACTTCTATTAGAAGGCTGTTCTACAACCTCACTCATCTAGTGGTTAGAAACCTTCTTCTAATTTCCAGCCCAAATTTATTCATGGTCACTTCATATCCATTTTTCTTGTATCAACATTGTGCTTTAATTTAAATAGTTCTTCTCTCTCCCTGGTGTTTACCCCCTGGATGTATTTATAGAGAACAAGCAGAACCCCTCTCAGCCTTCAATTTGCTAGGCTAGAAGCCAAGCTCTCTCTGTCAATCTTCTTTTGTAAGATAAACTCTCCATTCCCTTGATCCTCCTAGCAGCTTTTCTCTGCATCTGTTCCAGTTTGAATTCATCTTTCTTGAACCTAGCTGACTAGAATTGTACACAGTATTCTAGATGAGGTCTTACCAGAGCCCTGTACAATGGCATTCATAGTTCCTTCTCTCTACTGGAAATATCTTACCTGATATATCCTAGGATTGCATTTGCTTTTTTTACAGCCACATCATATTGGTGGCTCATAGTCATTCTGTGATCAACTAGTATACCCAGATCTTTTTCCTCCTCTTCCTCTTATTTCCAACTAGTGAGCTCCAAGTTTATAGCACAAATTCTTGTTATTAATCCGTAGGTGCATGACTATTAAATTTCATCCCACTTCTACTACTCCAGTCCTCCAGTTTTTCTTATATAACATTCCAGTTCTCTGGTGTATTGACAATGCCTTCCAACTTTGCGTCATCAGCAAATATCATTAGCACATTCCTACTTTTTGTGCCAAAGTCATTAATGAAAATATTAAATAAATCCCAAGAGAGATCCTTGAGGAACTAGTAACCTCCCTCCAGACTGATAGTTCTCTGTTCAGCACAACCCACTGTTGTCTCCCCTTTAGCCAGGTCCTTTTCCCCTTTACAGTTCTTGTACTAATTCCCATCTGCTCCATCTTAACTAATAATTTTTCATGTAGTACCAATTCAAATGCTTTACTGATGTTCAGATGGATTTCATCTACTGAATTTTCATTATCTAAGAAATCAGTTATCAGACAAAGATATGTTTGTCTGGCATGATCTACCTTTGGTAAACTCATGTTGCATTTTCCATTTACCTCAGTCATATTATTCTTTACTTCAGAATTTGTTCTAAAGCCCTGCATATTCTTGAGGCCACACTAACATGGCTGTGGTTGTGCAGTTCACGTCCCCCTTCCCCTTCCTTAAATATAGGTGTGCTGTTAGCTAGTCTTCAGTCAGACTCTCTCAGCCCACCCCTGCCAAATTTGATAGGTTTATTTAAAATCCTTCCTACTTGCCTTGCATTTTCAAGAGCCAATTCTTTCAGTCTTCTGGGATGGAGATTATCCTGCTCCCCTGACTGGAGCTCATTCAGTTCTCGGAATTTTGTTTCTCCCTCAGATATGGTAATTTCCATTTCTATACACTCATTCCCATAAGCAATGCGGCCTTTGCCCCCATGTTCTGCATCATCATCCTTATTGAAACAGGCAAAGTATTCATTTAGTTTCGGGGACCATATCTAGATTAGCCATATAAACAAAAAGAGAACAAGAAGCGAAGAAGTGGGACCACCATGCAGCCAGGATAGGCTAGAGATTAAGGATAAAAAACCTTTACCTATTGTTTTAATTTCCCTTGCAAGATATAACTCAGCCTGACTTTTGGCAGTTCTCACTTTATTCCTTCACTCTTTGACCTCCAAGAGGAAGCTTTCCATGATGATCAATCCCTGCATCCATTCCTTTTATGCTCTCTGCTTTCTCCTAATAGCCTTTCTGAGGTGGTTATTCATCCATTTAGATCTAGAACCTTTCTCTACAATTTTCTCCCTTTGCTTGGGATGCAAATTCCAGATAGTTTTTGAAGTTTAAAGAAATCCCAAGCTTCTTCCACATTTAAGTCCCAGAGTTCTTCAGTTCAGTTGGTCAAAACATACGCAAGCTTTGATCTTGACAGCTGCTAAGGAATAGGTGACTGGAGTTGAGGAGTACCACATTCTCCTCAGGTTTGGATAAATTTCCTTTGAGATCAGTAACCCTGCCTCATCCTCCAAAGTTGGGTTTTGGTAGAGAAACCAAGCTGCCATTGAAGAGGAAGTGTGCAGATAAATACCGTCACAAGGCTGCATACACACTTCTCTGCTTCCAAGCTTCCCAATCATGCAGGCATTCTCATTGTCTTGGGCTTTCTACTGGTTAGAGTGTGGGCTTCCAGTATGTCCTATCGGAGGAGACTGGACTCACCACCAAATGAGATGAGAGTGTGAGTCGACTCTGTGAATGGAGACACAGAGAGTTCCCTAAACAATAAAACAGGAAAACCCATATACATTAGGATAATAACATGCAGCTGAACACCAGGAAAGGCTATAGCCGTCTATTTGACCTTTGGGTCATAAATATTATAACAGTTGTCCTGCATCTGCCTATTGCAATAAGCATATCAGTCATCAGCTTTATTATTATTTGTATTACTGTAGCACTCTAGGATTCCCAATTAAGGATCATGTCTCCATTATGCTGGGCAAGGTACCAATAAGTAACTAAGAGAACAGCCCCTTCTCCAGAGAGTTTCTGACCTAGGGCCCAGATCCTACAATAAGATGTGTACAGGTGGACTGTTATGCTTGCATGAAGTCAGTGGGGCTTCATGTGAATGCAAGGATCAAGGCCTAGCTGAAAGAGTTTACCATGTAGGAACCTGATTCATGAAATCCCTTAATTTACATGCTTACAATCCCTGCTCAGGACAGCACTTAACTTTAAACACATTCTTGTGTGCTGTCTTGGATAGGGAAGCTTTCCTGAATGTGGTCAGATGATTTGTTTCTTTAGCATATAGATACAAAAAAAACCCAAACCCACCTTTCCAGTCAAACACATTACTCAATGCTATGCCAAAGCCTGACTTATTAGTATGTTACACTTGAAGCTGACTGGAGTAAACTGACATCAACTTTGCAGCAATATTGTACAAAGTCTTCATTACAACGTTCAGCAACTTCTATAAAACATGAAACTTCATTTATTTCAAATGTTTTCCATAAGAATTCTTTTAACAGACTAAATATCTCTCCTGAATAGCCACTTGATTTTTTTATTTGACCCTCTTTACCCATATAAACAATCTGTCCTCAAAACTTCCTTTGTTTTGATTTTCTAAACTGTATTTTAAAATCAAATGTAAAATAAAAACTTGTGTGTGCATGATAACAAATCAATAACATCTTCCATTAAGCAAAAAAAAAAATATTGTGCAAATTTCATATGCCCCAGAATTAACTCCTTTTTTATGGTACCCTTTAGTTAAGAGAAATGGTCAACCCATCCAAAAGATAAAGTGTTGTGGGGATTACAGGAACATGTTAAGGCCGAGAGCAGCAACAGAGGATTAATGTCTGTAAAGGTGCAAATGATCTTTTTATCCAAGATAATTACCTCTTAAAACTTTTGATTGTGACTATTCTATAGCTCTGCTTGCCAAAAGTTTGAACTCCTGGCAAACAAATATCCTCCAAGAACACAGGCTCTGTGTGTATGTGTGTGTGTGTGTGCGCGTGTGCGCGCGCATTTTAATTAAAAAGTATACATCTTAGTCAATTTAAAATTATGTAAACAAATGTTATCAAATTTCTCAGTCCCTTGTCCTTATTGTAGCCTATCCATGTGCCAATCCTGAAGCTAGAATCTTCAACCGGTTTCTTGTTGGTTTTTTTAATTGTTTATTCCCTCTCATGTTCAAAAACTTTTGACTGCGACTTTTATGCAGAGATGCTGCTCATAAAGATCTGAACTCTTGGCAAACAGAGTTCTTCCAAAAATGCATACTCACTGCCATTTGTCCATTAGGCTCGCAAGGAGGACTGAGCAAATATCGTGCCACTAAATCGATGGGCCAATAGAATCTTTCAGACTGTTCCAACTGCAAGAGCTAATTGAGCTGTTGAAAGCATAAGGTAACACTAGACTTGAAATAACTACATTATATGACCTCATGCTGAATGTGGGTGTTTTATTTATTTAGTTTTTGGGGGAGGGTTGGAATGTGTTTAAGCCAAGGCTTGATTATCAGGGACAAAGGTGGGGGAAAGGATGGGGATAGCATGGATAGAACCCCAAAGGAGTATGTTTAAATAGAGATGAGTCAAGATCAAATATTTTACATGCCTTTAATTTTCTCTAGGGAATCAAGAAGGCTGGAAGTGGAAGTGGGGGAGAAAGGAAAGATCACACCCTCAAAAAAGTAAATTTCAGTCTTATTTCTCCTGAGTAGTATGGCGACAGAGGGTGAACTCTCCATTGACTTTATTCAGGCTCTCCCTTGACTTATAAAATTGGCAACTTCTTCTATTTTTAAAAATCAGACTGCTTTTCAGGCAGGTTTTCTCAACGTTTTCTTGTTTTATGTGTTTTGGAGAAATATCCTGGCTAGAGATGTCCAGAAGAAAGTGTTTGCAGTCTTTGGAGGTTAATAATTCCTGGAAAAAACTTCTGGCAAACTCCACCTCATTGAAATTTCACAGAAAATGTTTGTTTGAATTTGACTAGTTTAAATGAGTTTCTTGTGTTGGTGTCTTTACCTAGTGGAAGTATGAATTGTGTGTTGGTTTTTACACATAAAGTCAAGCAACATTGCCAACACATACAGCACTTTTCTCTCTGAAATATTTTATTTATTTACTCTGGAGTTTGAAGACAGCTTAGAGACATGTCTCTTGCCAGTGTATTTTGCAGTGGTATTTGTAGAGTTGTCCTCTCATTTTAGACTGGATTTGTATTTATTTCCTAGGCTCGTGCAGAGGTGTAATTTTCAGTAATACCGCTCTTAAACATATTTAATATTGCTGCCATTCTTCTGCATGGTAACCAACCTGGCTAGCAATCTTCAATGGAAGAGGTCTTACAAGACTGCAATGTATGGCAAGCCCAACACCTACAAATTTAAACAGGAATTTACTGTTATAAAAAAATCTTTGGTTAAAAATATAGAGCAACAACCTACTGCTTCACCTGTGGCAAGCTGGCTTCCAGCAGTGACACATTCATTTTCTGCCATGTGCAGTTTCTGAAAAGGCAATTAACAGTAAGTGAGAGTACCCAACATGATACATGTGTACGATTTGTAGAAAGGGTCCGAAGAATATCCAGATCCACATTCGAACCTGATCATTATTTACTTTGCTTGTTAACTCTTTGGGGTTGGGACCGTGTTTTTATTCTGTTTGTGTACAGCATCTAGCACAGTGAGGTTCTGGTCAATGACTGGGGCTCCTAGGTGCAGCTGCAATACAAATGAATAAGGAATAATAACAGATTCAGGATTTGGTCTGACCTATTACTGAAGTAAGGTCCCACCATCAAGTTCAGCCCAGATTTCGACTTCTTCTATATCCTGGGGCATCAGCTCTGGATTACTGATGCAGATACATCTCTAGTGTGAATATATTTCATATGCAATATAGAATCACAGAAATGTAGGACTGAAAGCAACCTCGATAGGTCATCTGGTCCAGTCCCCATCACTGAGACAGGACTAAGTATTATCTCATCCATCCCTGACAAGTGTTTGCCTAACTGGTTCTTAAAAACCTCCAATGACGGAGATTCCACAATCTCCCTAGGTAATTTGTTCCATTGCTTAACTACTTTACAGTTAGGAAGTTTTTCCTAATGTCTAAGCAAAATCTCCCTTGGTGCAATACAAGCCCATTATTTCTTGTCCTGTCCTCAGTGGATAAAGAGAACAATTTATCACCCTGCTCTATAACAACTGTTATCATCTCCCCCCTCAGTCTTCTCTACTCCAGACTAAACAAACGCAGTTTTTTCACTCTTTCCTCATAGGTCATGTTTTCTCGATCTTTAATCATCTGTGTTGCTCTCCCCTAGACTTTCTCCAATTTGTCCACATCTTCCCCAAAGTGTGCTGCCCAGAACTGTATACACTACTCCATCTGACGCCTTATCAGTGATGAGTAGAGTGGAAGAATTACTTCTTGAGTCTTGCTTACAACACAAAATATACGTATAGAACTTCTCATAAGTTACAGTTTGACTGACTGGTAAGTTTTAGTTTTTGAAAGACAATGAACCTACAGTGGCAGGGTTTCACCGAAAAAAATTTAATTACATCAGCAATGCTTTCTTTTCCCCAAATGTATTATAAAAAGTATGCTAACTGCCATATACCACTCATAAAAAAAAGTGGGTTCAAAACAAAAAAAGAAAACCCAAACATACTGTCTTGACACATCCACTTCACACTGTATCAGTTAGTTGTTTGGAAAACAAAACATCACTCTATAATTTACTCGCACTCAGCACTTTAAGAAATGGTTGTAATTAGGGTTGTAATTAGGTTGTAATGGTTGTAATCAATTAATCACAGCTAACTCATGCGATTAACTCAAAAAAATTAATTGTGATTAAAAAAAATTAATCGCACTGTTAAACAATAGAATACCAACTGAAAATTATTAAATATTTTTGGATGTTTTCTACATTTTCAAATATATTGATTTCAATTACAATACAGAATTCAAAGTGTACAGTGCTCACTTTATATTTATTTTTTATTACAAATATTTGCACTGTAAAAAACAAAAGAAATAGTATTTTTCAATTCACCTAATACAAGTACTGTAGTGCAATCTCATTATCATGAAAGTTGAACTTACAAATATACAATTATGTACAAAAAATAACTGCATTCAAAAATAAAACAATGTAAAACTTTAGAGCTACAAATCCACTCAATCCTACTTCAGCCAACCGCTCAGACAAATAAGTTTGGTTAAAATTTGCAGGAGATAATGCTGCCCGCTTCTTGTTTACGATGTCACCTGAAAGTGAGAACAGGCGTTCACCTGGAACTTTTGTAGCCGGCGTTGCAAGGTATTTACGTGACAGATATGCTAAGTATTTGTATGCCCCTTCATTTTTCGGCCACCATTCCAGAGGACATGGTTCCATGCTGATGATGCTTGTTAAAAAAATAATGTGTTAATTAAATTTGTGACTGAACTCCTTGGGAGAGAATTATATGTCTCCTGTTCTGTTTTACCTGCATTCTACCATATATTTCATGTTATAGAAGTCTCGGATGATGACCTAGCACAAGTTCGTTTTAAGAACACTTTCACAGCAGATTTGACAAAATGCAAAGAAGGTACCAATGTGAGATTTCTACAGCACTCGACCCAAGGTTTAAGAATCTGAAGTGCCATCCAAAATCTGAGAGGGATGAGGTGTGGAGCATGCTTTCAGAAGACTTAAAAGAGCAACACTCAGATACGGAAACTACAGAACCCAAACCACCAAAAAAGAAAATCAACTTCTGCTGGTGGCATCTGACTCAGATGATGAAAATGAACATGCATCAGTCTGCTCTGCTTTGGATCGTTATCAAGCAGAACCCATCATCAGCATGGACGCATGTCCTCTGGAATGGTGGTTGAAGCATGAAGGGACATAGAATCACAGAATCACAGAATCATAGAACTGGAAGGGACCTCGAGAGGTCATCTAGTCCAGTCCCCTGCACTCAAGGCAGGACTATGTATTATCTAGACCATCCCTGACAAGTATTTGTCCAACCTGCTCTTAAAAATCCCCAGTGATGGAGATTCCACAACCTCTCTAGGCAATTTATTCCAGGGCTTAACCACTCTAACATATGAATCTTTAGTGCATCTGGCACGTAAATATCTTGTGGCGCCACCTACAACAGTGACATGCGAAAGCCTATTCTCACTTTCAGGTGACATTGTAAACAAGAAGTGGGCAGCATTATCTCCTGCAAATTGCAACCAAACTTGTTTGTCTGAGTGATTGGCTGAAGTAGGACTGAGTGGACTTGCAGGCTCTAACATTTTACATTGTTTTATTTTTGAATGCAATTTTTTTTGTACATATTCTACATTTGTAAGTTCAACTTTAATGATAGAGATTGCACTACGGTACTTGTGTTAGGTGAATTGAAAAATACTGTTTCTTTTGTGTTTTTACACTGCAAATACTTGTAATCAAAAATAAATATAAAGTGAGCACTGTATACTTTGTATTCTGTGTTGTAATTAAATCAATATATTTTAAAATGTAGAAAACATCCAAAAATATTTAATTAAATGGTATTCTATTATTAACAGTGCAATTAATCACGATTAATTTTTTTAATCGATTGACAGCCCTAGTTGTAATCAGTTTCAAGTAAGATTCAGTGTAACTGAGCCAATTTAACCAGCTGAGGATCTGACCCTACATTACTCAATCAGGAAAATTTTTTGAAAGCAAGTGTGATCTCATAAGACAGTAGCTCAGTACCAGAAGAATGAATCGTACCAACAACAAAAATAAAAAGGAAAAAAAAATCCAACTTTACAAGGAGAAAATGAGACATTCCTAAAGCATTTCAGGATAACCACATACCAAGTGAAAAAGAAGCCATTTCAGAAAGTATTGCCCAACACAAAGGATAATACTGCTCAGCAGAACACTAGTTCCACCCCCTTGTATTAAAAACAACCCACCAATCAATCAACACAACTTAAACTACACTAAGTATTTTCCCATCATTTATCAAGTTTTTCAAAACGTCAAGACATAGTGCAAGCCAAATAGAAAATCAAATATGTTGTGTGAATGTTATATATACACACAAACACACATCTGACAGCATTTCACAGTAACATGCTAACGTTTTCCCTTTTGAGAAGAATAAAGCTCACAAGTTTGAACACCAGCCCTCTGACTATTTCTATCCTATTTAATCTATTAATCACAATACTGTCTTATTTTTAACCTTCAGCAGAAAGCTACGGCATATGTGCTTTTTACTTTTTTTCCTCTCATGCTTCTTACTGTCTCTACATATCAAAATGTGATTGGTTCAGACATTTATAAAATCTTCTGAATTAACAACAGCGTGTTCTGGCTAGCACATAATCCTATGTACAGTGAGAATGGTGACCCTGATACCATGTTCATCTCAGATTAAACCTATTAGATATGTGAAAGACCATTTTGCAGCATGGGGAAAAAAGTCTAAAAGACAGTGTTGCACAAGAAAGAACACTGCAATTATGAAGTCATAAAGATTTTAGTCTGAAACCAAAAGTATATTACAGCATGTTTATATATGGCTTTATGCCATTTCTTAGCAATTGAGTTGTTTTGTGATTTATGATATCTTTAGCCCCCTGAATGCAATTGAAGATATCTCCAGTTGTTTTTACAATGATATTTTTCCTGTTTTAAGTACTGAATGTTAATGTATTTTAATGTTGTTCTTTTACTTTTAATTACTTCTTAAGTCAGCATACTCAACCAGAGGTAGGTAGACTGCTGTACTCATGGTCAGAATGGTGGACATTAATAATCTGATATTTTTAAACCCATAGCACCTTTTAGGATGAAATGCAGAAGCTCTTTAATGGTATCCGGATTAGAACAGAAAGTGAAGAATAACTTTTCCAATTTTACTGCAGGGGAAATCTAGGTAGACAAAATGTAACTACTTGAGATGAAATATGGACAGGAGAACAGGGTGAAAACCCCCCTACTTATGAAGGATGCCATAGAATCTTTTAGTGACGACTGATGATCAGTACCTCAGCTTTGTGACTCCTGCAAAAGGCTCATGCTGGTGGTGCAATGCAGCCACAAAGCCAGTTTAATTAGTTACCCAAGTTTTTCCCCAGTATGGGGTTCTGTCCCAAAATCTCCAGTAGCACAATGCAAGATCAACAAAGACACTCCTGGCATCTCACTGCAGCCCATGGAAATTGGAATGCAATTCATGCCATATCTATCCACAGTTAATGAAATACTCCACAGCAGTTTAAAAGATAAATCTTCTGGGTATGAACATAACATAGCTTGGGCTGTGTTTTACGATTTAACAGTGTATTTTTCGTTGTTTACTTCCAACTCCATAATGTAAGCTGGCCTGCCTGGAAGCTAGATTCCAAGTCAGACAGTCAGTCTTTACACGCACACTGCAAGGAAAGAGTTGCCCTAGCAACGGAAATCACGTGAGGCTCTGAGATCAGATTCCCCACCCTCCACCCCACTTCAAGAGTCCTTTCACATAGGCTCATAGGGAGAAGTGGACACCTAGTGTCCAGTTTGAATTTATGGAAAGAATTGAAGCGAGGACAACGGAGCAAGGCTTGTCCTGTTGCTCACTAGCCAGTGAGCATCCCAAACTTTCTTCTCTCCAAAAGGCTTTGGGAATCATTTGGCACTCATCTAGTTCTGGCTTTATCTTCAGCAGTTTGTGCAGCTAAAAGCATTCGTTTCATAGACAATTAACCTCCTAAAATTCACACACATTTAAAATTGATCTTGGCTCCACTGTATTTGAGGGATTATCAGGTGCGTGCACACTATTTAACTATGCCTTTTAGATAGCTTTGGATGCATCTGTCAAGTATGCATCACGGTATTAGCATAGAATTTCTTTTCCTGAATTTTCCAATATGTGGCAATTGTTTTCTTTGCAGAACAAAACAAACTTGGGGTCAAATCTTTAGCTGGTATACCTTGGCCTAGGTCCATCAATATTAGTGTAGCTATGCTGATCTATACCAGCTGAGTACCTAGGCTATTCAATCCACAATTCGCTGCTCTTCCCTGAGACAAATCATTAGAAGCTGACACGATTAAAAAAATACTTTTAATATCCCCAAATATGAGAAAAGCTCCTTCCCGCTGGACTGGAGATGAGCTCTGAAATCCTTACTCAGTTCTTGATTTCAGCTGGAGTTTTGTAGGGTTCATTTTTAGACATTTGCTTTAGCCATAGTCACCATTCTCCAGTCAGGCTCCCAATGCTGGAAGCCAAGAGGGAACTGTCATACTACCGTGATATTGCAGTTGATATACCACCTAGGGATTCCATCCCTATGCGGAGGGAATCCTGAGGAGGCTGGTTAAGCAAACTTCTCTGGCCCATTGCTCCACCTGAGCAGCTTTCTATTGTCTTGGTTATATTACCTAACAATACAGTTCATTCATTACAAATATGACCTTGTTTATTTTTCTTTGAAACCATGAGTCAAATTCTGCTCCCTTTTATGTTAATAAGAATTTTTACATTGACTTTGGTGGGAGCATGCACAGATTACTAGGCCCTTTGGACAGTATACATGGGCCCAGTGTAATTAAATTGAATGGTGGAACTTCAACTGACATCAACAGAAGCAAGATCAGGTCCAGTGCAAGCAGGAGACAATTTTAGTTGAGCATATTTCTTTAAACATCTCAAGCTACCCTAGTCAAAATCCTCAGGGATTTATTTATCTGCCAGAAATCTCAAGAGATCATAGGCCAAAGCCTCTGCTGGTGTACCTTAGTGCAGTTCTCTTGACTTCAATGGAGCTGTGCTAGTTTACACCAGCAGAGAATTTGGCCTCATATTTATAACAAAAAACTAGCTTTCATGTCTACAAGGCAGCTCCAGATAAGTCTTTAGTCCCTTCCCAGGCCCCAACTCTGTAAATATTTAAGCAGGTGAGTAGTGCCACTGAAATGCTGAAATACTTGGAAGATCAGGGCCATATTTAGAAAAATGCAAATGGATTCTTGAGTCATTTAGGGAAAACAAAAGAGATAAAAGTCTAAAATGATAAAAATGTTTTATTAAAGTACCCACATTTTTAATCTCTGTATTTCCCTTTGTAGCAAACTAAATTAATCACTAATGACATGTGAGAAAATCCACCACACAAAGAACATTATTCTTATCTTTATTTGTATTATCACAGCACCAAGCGCCCCAGTCATGGACCAGAACCTCATTGTTCTAGGTGCTGTGCAAACTCTGGATCAAAAAAAAAAAAAAAAAAAAAAAAAAAAAAAAGAAGAGTGTTGCTTCCCCAAACATCTTACACTGAGTAACATTCACATTATTATTTTTAATTCCTTCCCATAAACTGAATGTATCTGTAATTTCTTCTGTCCTATTGCAATGATGTACATGGGAATTTTAGATATGTTATAAAAAGGGTCTCCACTTCAAGAGTTGTTTATAGAAGTTGACATCTACACACACAGATGCAGTGATTTTGGAATAACTAACATGTAGTAGGAGTGGGTGAAATCAAACCTGAATTAATGTACAACTATAAGTACCAAAAGAACCAAGTCAGCATGTTTTTTGTCTAGAGATGGGCCTGAGTCAGTATGAGCAGATTCAAATGGGAACTGTGATAGACCCAGGCCAGTTGGGTACAACAGAGTAGTCCTGTTGGTATGCAGGAGGTGAGCGGCTTCTGCCCGCCCACTACTAAAGAACCTCCCCGCAGCCTAAGGGGAGGATCCACAAGTCCAGGATTCCCAATAAGTGTGAGGGACAATGAATGAGATAACAGGAACGGGAGTGAGGTCACAGGGCTAAACAAAGGGAACCTGATGGGGACACTGAGCAGAGAACCCCGGACAGCACCCACTGCGCCCGGGGATGCCGCCCAGATGCGTGAATGGACTGAGGAACAGAAATAGGCCCCACAGTCGCTGGAAACCCCATCGGCCAGCCTCCTCTCCCTAGTTTTGTAGATGGCCATTTTGGCCAGGGCTAGGAGGAGGTTAACAAGGAGGTCCCGTGACTTTGTAGTGCCACGGATAGGGAGTGCATAGATGAACAAGTGAGGGGAAAAGTGCGACCAAAACCATAATAAAAATATATAGGAGCCGCCAGAATAGGGGCTGCAACCTGGCGCACTCCAGGTACATGTACGCCAGGGTCTCCCTCATGCCACAGAAGGGGCAGGTGTCCGGGAGGGGAGTGAACCTCGCCAAGTACATGCCCGTGCTCATGGCTCCACGAAGAAGCTGCCAGCTGATGTCCCCGGCGGGCCTCAGGACCAGGGTGGAATATAGTCTGGCCCACCAGGGCTCCTCACCCTCCAGAGGCAGAAAGAGGTCCTGCCAGTTCGTGATGGGGGGGGAACGCGAGGGTGAGGACGTGAAGGGTGTGGAACACAAGTGTGTATAGCTGTTTTCTTGTCGCGGTCTGGAACCGAACCAGCTGCAAGTCATGCAGCCGGCTCGCAGTAAAGGGAGGGGTGGGGGGGCGCTTGGGTCCACAGGGCAGGGGTCCGATGAAAAGGTCTGGAGAGCCTGGGGTGGAGGGTGGGCGGGACGTGCCCTCTCGCAGGACCCGGTCGAGGTAGGCCTGAGCAGTGGGTGGTAAAGTGGCCCTCACCTCCTGAAGTATGTGCCGGGGAGTAGGAGGCCAGGAGAGCCCCATGCTGTGAGCTCAGGGGGTCCAGCCAGTCTCCCCGGTCGTAGTCCAGGAGGTCTCCGACTCTGATGACTTCTACCAGGACGAACCTCTGGGGCACCGAGAGGGACTCCGCCACCTGCACACGGAGCTGGGGAGCTGTGTAGCAGGGGCTCCACGAGGAGATCTGCCCCCTTGGTGGCAGCCATGGACCTGGTCACCGAGAACAGTTTCTAGGTCTGGAGGAGATCTTGGTAGAAGACCGTGAGCCCAGAGAGGTCTCGCGGAAGACCCCTCGGATGGAGATAAAGGAGCTGCCCGTCATATCGGAGCCCTCAGAAGCGGTGGAGGAAAACGTGCGCCAGTACTCTCCATGCCAGACTACCTGCACCATAAAGGAGCCTCTGAAGGGCCTGGAGGTGGAAGACATGAACCTGAGTGTGTAGGCACTTCAGGCCCTGCCCTCTCTTCTCCAGGGGCAGGACCCCTGCAGAGACCCAGAGCACTCCTGGCCAAGAGAACACCAGAATTGCCATCCAGAGGTTGGCCAGGAAGCCTGGGGTCAGGACTAGGGTGTTGAGCCGGTACCAAAGCATGGACAGGACTAGTTGATTGAGCACCAGGGCCCTACCTTGAAGGGAGAGGCACCAAAGTAGTCCTGTCCATTTCCAGAGCCGCTCTGTCACCCTGCCCTCTAAACTGTGCCAGTTCTCTGGTGGAGACGGATGCTTGGCAGAAAGGTAAATGCCCAGATAGAGCAGTGGACCCGTGCTCCACCGGATGGCCTGAAGCACGGGTGGGAGGGAGCTCGCCTGCCACCCATCCCCGACCACCAGGCTAGAGCTCTTGACCCAGTTGACCCGGGCGGAGGAGGCTGCCAAGTAGACTGCCTGGCAAGCCTCCACCCACACCAAGTCGCCCAGATCCTGGACCATGAGAAGCACATTGTCAGCATACGGTGACAGGACCAACCACAGCTCTGGCTCTCACAGCACCAACCCTATCAACATCTGACGGAGGAAGGGCTCGATCGCTAGAGTGTACAGCTGGCTCCAGAGGGGGCACCCCTGCCGTACTCCCTGCCCAAAGCTGACCAGCTCTCTCAGGGTCCAGTTGAGCCTGACCAGACACTCTGCAGAGGTGTACAGCACCTGGAGAAAGCCCACAAACTGGGGTCCGAAGCCTGGCACTCAGAGTGCCCAGAAGATACCCATGGTCCACCCTGTCGAACGCCTTCTCCTGATCCAGGGACAGGAGGGCGAACAACAGACCATCCCTACACCCAAGCTCCAAGAAATCCCAGACCAGATACAGGTTATCAAAGATGGTACGGCCCGGGACAGTGTAGGTCTGGTCCGGGTGGATGACGTCCACCAGCATGGACCCCAGCCGCAGTAAGATGCCCTTCACTACGACTTTGTAGTCCATGCTGAGGAGCGAGACTGGACACCGATTCCATGGGTTGCGGCGGTCCCCCTTCTTTGGCAATAAGGTGAGCACTGCTCGCCTGCACGAGAGAGGGAGGACCCCGCTCTCCAAAGACTTGGCCCAGATGGTAACTAAGTCTGGGCCGAGGATGTCCCAGAACACGCGGTAGAACTCCACGGTCAGCCCGTCCACGGCTGGAGGTTTATTGGTGGGCATGTGGCGAAGGGCTTCCGAGAACTCGGCCAGAGTGAGAGGCAGCTCTAGCTGGTCTTGGTCGCCCACGCTGACCGTCGGTAGTCCGTCCCAGAGCACTCTGCAAACGTTAGGATTGGACGGATCCGGGGAGAAAAGGCCTGCATAGAAGGTCCTGGCCCTTCCACATGTCTCTGCCGGATCCGTGAGAAGAAGCGGGAGCCAATGATCCATCTCCCGAAGGAGGTGGATGCGGGATCGAACAAAGGCACCCCGGGCCTGATGGTCTTCAAGGGCCCGGAGCTCCTCCTGCTTCTCTTAGCATGCTCCGCAGAGGGATGGATCCTCGGGGCTGGCAGCCATACGCCTCTCCAGCTCTAAGACCCCCCGTTCCAACTGCTCTATCGCTGCATTCCTCTGTCGGCTGGCGCCCCGGGTGTAGTCACGGAAGAAGAGCCAGGCGCGCATCTTCTCCACGTCCCACTACCGCTGCGCTGAGGGAAAGGCGCCCCTCTGCCGTCGCCAGGCCAGCCAGAACTCCCGGAAGGATGCCATGAAGCCCACATCCTCTAACAAGCTGTTGTTGAAATGCCAATAGGCTGGCCCTGGCCTCTCCGTACAGAGAGAGGCCGTCATGGTGGCTAGATGGTGATCAGAAAACAGGACTGGATGGATGCTGGAGGAGTGGGCCTGCGAAAGGTGGAAGCGTGACAAGTAGATGTGGTCCAACTGCGAGTGGTGCGACTGATGGGCCTCCACCCGGACAACGGTGAACGTCGAGACGTCGTCTGGATGGTGTCGCACCAGACGTCCACAAGGGAGTGATGGTTGACAATCTCCCAGAGGACGTCAGTGGCAGACGGGCACTGCTTGGTCCCCAAGCGGTCCCGCTCCTCAAGGGTGGTGTTAAAGTCCCTGCCCAGGTCCAGGCACTCGTGAGGATCCAAGGAGCCAAGGAAGGTGGACACCTGCTGATAGAAACGCAGCCACTCCAGACCTGATGTCAGGGCATAGACGTTGACAAGGTTGACCACGAGCCATTCCATATGGGCCCAGAGGTGCAGCAGGCAGCCCAGCACAGCCTCGGCAACCCCCAGCACCTCGGGCTGTAGGTTGGGGGAGAACAGGGTAGCCACTCCAGCTGTATGAATTGTGAGGTGGCTAAAGTAGACCCTGTCCCCTCATTCCAGCCACCAGCTATCTTCGGCAGCCGGATCCGTATGAGTGTCCTGCAGGAAAACTACAGGAGTACCCCCCCTCCTGAAGAAAGGAGAGCACCTGGCACCTGTGGAGACCCATCCTACAGCCCTGGGTGTTCAATGTTGCAAAGATGATGGGTGCCATGAGGAGGGCTGGGGGAGATCCTTGCCAGAAGGGATGCTCACGGCCCCCATTGCACCACGCAGCAAACCATAACCTACCCCATAGGTGAGCAAGGAGTCACGGAAGCCACGGACCCGCTGGTAGGCTGCAATGGCCTGCTTCCTGGGCCGTTTACCCTCCCCCATGAGGGCCCTCACAGCGCGGAGGATTTGATGAAAATGTCCCCATTGCTAGAGAGCAAGCTGCACCTTGTTGTGGGAGCCACTGACGTCTTCCAGAAACTCCCACAGTTCCTCTCGCAGCATGGGGCGGGGGGGGAATCACTGGCCCCAGCCTTCCTCCAGAGGGGCTCCCAGCACAGCCCTGTGGCCCACCGAGACGGGCAGACATGGGGCAGACCCCCGACATGGCGCCTGATAGGCTGGCACCACATGGCCCGCCTCAGACCCCGGTTCAATGGGGGACAGCTGAGGGAAGATAGCAGCCCCTAGTGGGTCAGGACAGAGAAACACAAAGGCCACTCCCTGGGGATCATCCTCTGGGAAAGAGAAGAAGACAGCCCCAGGGGCGGTAATAGCATTGCTGGAAGTGGATGGGATAGGGACGGGGTCAGCATCAGGAGTAGGGGCAGGGCAGAGGTCAGGAACAGGGTCAGAAAGAGAGGCAGGGATGGGATCCTGGGCCCCAGTAGGCAGGCCGCTGGGAGGTGGCCCCTCTCGGTCTGGCTCAGGGGCCTGGGGGGTGGGAAGGGGGTCCCCAGTGATGTTAGGCTCAGGCTTATGGTGGGTATGACAGGCATGGCACCAGGACATGGACGATCTTCGGTGGGGCCCCCACCCGGGAAGGAGGTTCATTGCCCCGCACCAACGGGGGATGCCCCTGGTGACTCGGGTCCCAGCCGCGAGGCACTGGCCTTCGCCTCAGTAGGCTCGGCGGCCATCAACAGGGTGCTACCTGTGGCCGGGCAGATGGAAGAATCCAGGGGACCCTCAGAGGCAGGAGCAGAAGCAGCGGTTAGGGGGAGGGAGGATGGGGAAAGGGGGGCCGGCGTGAGATTGCCCAGATCGAGGCCCGCTGGCAGAAGGTCATCCTCCCCCTGGATGACTGGGGTCAGACCCAGGTCCTCGATCTCCTCGTAGTTAGAAAGGAGATCACCTTCCACCACCCCGGGGTTCTCCCCGTCAGCGCCCAAAGCGACACTTGCCTCGGGGCTCGCAGGGGCTTCAGATGTTAAGGGGGCAGGAGGGGCTTCATCGGGGGCCTCCGTGGGAAGGGACTCCAGTGGAGGGACAGCGCTTCTCTCCGGTGTTGCCACGTCTTCCCCAGCTGGCACTGGTGGATGGAATACACCCATGGGCAAGGCGGAAGGCTTGGCATCAGTGTCCCCCTTCCTGGTCTTCCGGGTGGCCTCTGCGCCGGATGGAAGGAGCGGAGCTCAAGCTTTCTGCTTGCCCCACTTCTCCTGGATTAGAGCCCAGCCCTCCATGGCATCATCTGGGGGCTGGCTAACAGGGGTCGGGTCGAGGGGCAGGGGCGATGGCTCAGGGACTCAGGGAGGTAATGGTGGGGCAGCACGAGGGAAGGAAGATTCCCCATGCCTGGTAGTATCCCAGGTGCACCCTCCTCCACAGGCCCCACCAGATTTCAGGAAGCAGAGGCGGGGCTCTCCCGCTCGTCTGGGCATACGGGGGAGGTACCCCTTGGACCTGAGGGGGAGCAGTGGTGGGCTGGGAAGGAGGAGGGGCGGCTCTGGGTGCCAGGCAGCCAGGGGCGCCGGCGATGATGAGGCCGGCGCCCTGCCAGGGCTCGGGGGTCCCGGACGCTCCTTTGTGCCAGGTCAAGGTGCAGTCCCTCTGGACGTGCCCCATCACCCGGCAGAGGTAGCACCAGGCCTCCCCCATGGAATAATGCACGCGGCAGCAGGCCCCTTCATTGGGGACCAGGAAGGACCCTTTGAGCTCCTCTCCGTCATATGCCATGGTGGCAGTTGAAGCTGCACCTGCTGGCAGAACGAGAGGACATGAAGGAGGGCGGGGTCTTTGCAGCCCAGTGGGAGAGGGCTGATAATGGAGGTGGGTTTCCGCAGGGACACAGAGGGTGGGTAACAGGGCAGCATTGGGAAGGAAAGGAGGGATGGAGGTAAGGACCACTTGGAAGCCCAGGTCCTCCAGTGGCTCCAAGGGGACGAACACGCCCCCCACCACCAGGCCCTTCTCCACCTCCTCTTGGGCGGCGGCCTCCGATGCAAGGAAGAACATGATCTTTCCATACATCTTGGAGGCTGCTATGATGGCAGTGGGCCCCACCACCCTCACCAACACCTGCACGTAGGTCTCCACATGGGGTGAGGCGGGCACCAGGAGGCAACGGACGCCGTGCTTCCTGGTCAAGGTGGGTAAGGGGCCCCGGCCGCTAGAGATAGTAATGGGGCGGTGACCAGAAGAGATGATGTAGCGGCAGGCGGGGGAGCTGCCGCCACCTGGGTTTGCACCCTGGGGGCCGGGGGAGAGAGCAGTGAGGAGGGATGCTGCGGCCTGTGACGGGGCCGCGGTGGGGGGGCAGCCCCTGCCATGGAGGGCCTAGTCTTTTTAGCAGGGTCCTTACCCTTCTTCTTGTCCTGGCCCTTCCCGCTGGCTTGGGGGGCTCCCCTAGAATCGGAGGGGCCGAGGGACTTGGCAGCAGCGGAAGTCACCCCATTGCCCGCCGCTGCCTCAGCGGGGGGCGGTAGCAGGTGGTTTGGCAGTGGCGTTGGGGTAGGGGCTGGGAGAGCGACGGGGGGGGTAGGTGGAGGAGGGGCAGCAGGGTCTGCCAGAGGGATCCCACCTGCCTCCTCACCCTCCATAATAAACACCGGAGGGGGGGGAAAAGGGGAACAGGTCGATCACTCCTCCCTGCTAGGCTGCAGGCAGGGGAGGAGGGCGCCGGAAGGGTAGGGCTGGATGGCGTGCGGGGGGCTATCAAGGACGTGGGGGGGTCTGTCACCAACTCAGGATAGGATTCCGGCTCCTCTAGCTGCACTAGGGGAGGGGGGTTATAATAGCATTGGGGGGTGCAGTGATATGAGGGTCATCTAAAACGGGAGGGGCACAAGTGCATGGGAGGGGGGCATGGGCGCACAGAGCAAGCGGCTAATCAGGGCAGGGGGGGATCGTGGGGGGAGGGAAACAACCAGGTTGGAGGTAGGACAAGGAGACCCGGGGGCTAGCTTCAGAGGCTGGAGCGGGGCAAACAGAGCAGCAGAGGGATACGGGCGGGGCAGACAAACTGAAGCTAGTGAGGGGGCCTGGGGGAAAGGGGAGGGGCAAAAGGCTGCACGGGGCAAATGGGGCAGGTAGCAAGGGCAAAGCTGGGGGTTTGCTGGGGGTAGTCCAAGAACGTGTGCCCATGTGCACTTGCAAAAGTCAGTTTGGGCTGGCTGCTGCTTCAGGACCAAAAGGTGGTGAAAGGGCGTGGCAAGCCAGGTGAGCAGCTGAGTCTCAGAGGCTGGAGCTTGAGGCAGATGGTAAGTGTCCATTGGGGAGTGGTGGAGGGGGCAGCAATGGTGGCAGTGGTGGGGACAAAGGGGGACATGAGGATGGACCAGGGGGCAGGCTCCACACCACACCCCCTGTGTCCCCACAAACACAATCAAAACCCCCACCACAAGAGCACAGGTTGAAAATTACTCAGTCTTAGAGGCCCCCTCCACGGTGGTCTCTACATGCTCCCCCAATGGCAGATGGTCCCCTTCTTCTCCTCCTCAGGGCTCCAGCAGCTCCAGGTGGCAGTCTGGTGGCCAGGCAGGAAGGTCCCCTCACAGGTAGTGGTGGTGTCCACAGCAGCACTGGCTGGGGCCCCTCACTCCCCTCCTCTGGGGAGTGGGCCAGCAGGCCCCCCAAGGGGTTGTGTAGCTGGAGCACCAGCAGTAACCAAGGGTGGGGGGATCCAGCAGCCAGCCAGCAACCAGGTAGCAGAGAAGGAGTGGGTGGTGTCTGGCCTAGCCAGGGGAGCAGCTGGAGTAGCAGCAGCAAGAGCCTAGGGCAGAGCAGCAGCCTCTCACCTCCTTCCAGGCCAGAGGGCTATAGGAGAGGAGTCAGAGGCAAAGCTTCTGGCCACTGGATTAGCAGTTTTCTGTTCCCTGACTGACCAGAGCAGGGGCTGCTCCAGGCTAATGAGAACACCTGACTCCAATTAACCTGCAAAGAGTCAGGTGAGGCCATTAAGTTAATGTGAACAGCTGACTCTAATTAAGGCCCTTTTGATATTATAAAAGGGCTCACTCCAGTCAGACTGAGGAGAGCAAGTATGGCTAAAAGGCTGAGTAATGAAGATACCCTTAAGCCATTGGTAAGGGAGCCCTACGGTAACAGCAAAGAAGAGAGAAGTAGGAGAGCTGTGGGGAAGTGGCCCAGGGAAATGTAGCAACTCCAGCAGTGAAAGGTCAGCTGTCAACAGCTGCTGCCATTAGGGTCCCTGGGCTGGAACCCACAGTAGAGTGTGGGCCTGGGTTTCTCCCCAACCCACCACTACGGAAACACCTCCTGTGATAGGCCCCTGTCAGGACAGAAGGCTAAACTATTATGGAATAAGCCTGTAGGGACAACAGAGACTGTGGGAGTTCTCACATCAATCTCCTTGCTGGCTTATGATGAAAAGAGCTCAGTAGACTGTAACCCTGGCCCTAGAGAGAGAAGGGCTATGTGGAGGGTTGCAGTGAGCCTCTGAGGCTAGCATAAACTGCCTGGAAGCGTGGGACCCACGGGGACAAGGTTGGAGCTCTGCCACAGAACCTAAATCTATACTTCCCCAAAGCTTGTGCATGTTTTGACTGACTCATTATCTCAGTTCAGAATCATGAAATTTGAACTTTGAGCTGTGCCCCAAATAAATGACTTCAGGGTACTCTGGTTTGAGCCCATCTTTTGCTTTTACCAATGTGCAGAAGCATGTTGTGGGTGTGTCTGTTCTATTTGCTATAAATACCTTCTTTAGTTGGTATGATACGATTTTATTTTTCTCAGAGCAATTAATAGGAAAGAAAAATCCAGGCAACAAAATCTTCTAGTTGTGTTTTTCCACTACCAAAATAAAAGTTAAAAAAGGATAACTAAACAAATCATAGAATTACAGAATCCTGTTCATCATCATCATGTTCCTATTACTCCTCTGGTGTTTAGGGCAGTGACGAAGCTCCTCCATGCCTGTCTGTTTCTGGAAAGTCTTTCAATAGTTGCTACTCTGGTGATGGAATCAGTTTCCATCCGAAGCACATGACCAATCCATCTCCAATGCCTCCTGGCAATGATGGTGCTCAGATCCTCTTGGCTGCACCGTATCAATAGATCTTGGTTTGAGATTGTTCTGGGCCAAAAGATATGGAGGATTTTTCTGAGGCAGGTTGTATGGAATGAAGACCGTTTAGACATGATATACTTTCTCATTCCCCAGCATTCTGCACTATAAAGTAGTGTTGAAGGTATGCAGCTCTGATAAAGAATTACAGAAGGCATGTTATATATTATATATTAGGAGGGACAAGGTTGGAAGAGCGTTCTCAGCTAATCAGCAACCTAGAAAACAATAAGAATGCAAAAATCCCTGTATGTTTCTAAAACCTGGTTGCAATGAACCATGGGGAAAAAAATCTCACTGCAGTACGGCCACCATCTTTGATTTAATTAGTAAAGAAAGGGAATCCAGGCCACAATTTTAGAAATGGAGCTGTCAGCAAGGAAGGGAAAAAAGGGCCAACAATCTAAGGAATCCGCACCACTCCCATGGACATTGGAGGCAGAGGATACTGACAGCCCATATGACCCGCACTAACGAAAGGTCAGCTGTTTCCTCACATCCCAACCATGTATACCATCATGGCATTATCATGGAGATTATTCTTGCCCTTGGGCAAGTGTGCCGTGAGAGAAGATCCACATTCTTCACCATCGGCCTATCTCAGCTTTCTCTAATGGAAGCCTTGTACCTTTGTTCAGTTGTACTTCTTTTTAATCATCTATTTCTTACAACTTAAAATCAAGTGCAATAAAACACAAATTAAAGACAACTAAATGTTGTACTACATTCTTTGCCTGGCAGATCATCTAAAAGAAATATTTGAAAGTTTACCAAATAGATCAAGCAATGATATTTTCCAGACTCTAGTTTTATCATGTTGCTTAAGCAATGATATATGGACTTTGACCATTATTGGTGAGATAACAACTAGTGAGACGACGTAACAACTGTTGGGTTTGTTGTGGTGGTTGCATTTTTTTCCTCATTCTGTCCATGTCTGTCAAGATGGCTTTCAGTTGTTGAAAAATTGCTCAGTTTCACTTCCTTCTGTTTCCTAACAACAGATGGGTCCAATTCTTCTCTGACAGACACGAAGGAATTAAAGCTTGTATGTCAGGGCAAAATTTGGTTTATACATTCTTTGGTGTTTTAGAATAAACATAGAATCATAGAATCATAGAATATCAGGGTTGGAAGGGACCCCAGAAGGTCATCTAGTCCAACCCCCTGCTCGAAGCAGGACCAATTCCCAGTTAAATCATCCCAGCCAGGGCTTTGTCAAGCCTGACCTTAAAAACCTCTAAGGAAGGAGATTCTACCACCTCCCTAGGTAACGCATTCCAGTGTTTCACCACCCTCTTAGTGAAAAAGTTTTTCCTAATATCCAATCTAAACCTCCCCCATTGCAACTTGAGACCATTACTCCTCGTTCTGTCATCTGCTACCATTGAGAACAGTCTAGAGCCATCCTCTTTGGAACCCCCTTTCAGGTAGTTGAAAGCAGCTATCAAATCCCCCCTCATTCTTCTCTTCTGCAGACTAAACAATCCCAGCTCCCTCAGCCTCTCCTCATAAGTCATGTGCTCTAGACCCCTAATCATTTTTGTTGCCCTTCGCTGGACTCTCTCCAATTTATCCACATCCTTCTTGTAGTGTGGGGCCCAAAACTGGACACAGTACTCCAGATGAGGCCTCACCAGTGTCGAATAGAGGGGAACGATCACATCCCTCGATCTGCTGGCTATGCCCCTACTTATACATCCCAAAATGCCATTGGCCTTCTTGGCAACAAGGGCACACTGTTGACTCATATCCAGCTTCTCGTCCACTGTCACCCCTAGGTCCTTTTCCGCAGAACTGCTGCCTAGCCATTCGGTCCCTAGTCTGTAGCGGTGCATTGGATTCTTCCATCCTAAGTGCAGGACCCTGCACTTATCCTTATTGAACCTCATCAGATTTCTTTTGGCCCAATCCTCCAATTTGTCTAGGTCCTTCTGTATCCTATCCCTCCCCTCCAGCGTATCTACCACTCCTCCCAGTTTAGTATCATCTGCAAATTTGCTGAGAGTGCAATCCACACCATCCTCCAGATCATTTATGAAGATATTGAACAAAACCGGCCCCAGGACCGACCCCTGGGGCACTCCACTTGACACCGGCTGCCAACTAGACATGGAGCCATTTATCACTACCCGTTGAGCCCGACAATCTAGCCAGCTTTCTACCCACCTTATAGTGCATTCATCCAGCCCATACTTCTTTAACTTGCTGACAAGAATACTGTGGGAGACCGTGTCAAAAGCTTTGCTAAAGTCAAGAAACAATACATCCACTGCTTTCCCTTCATCCACAGAACCAGTAATCTCATCATAAAAGGCGATTAGATTAGTCAGACATATATTAACATTTTATTTTTTTCCTCATAACAAACATTCAAAAAAAATTAAGTTACAGACATGCCCCCAAAAAGAAGGTAGGACTTTGTGTGTGACCTTCACAGACACATACCTTATGGGTCCCCTTTGAAATATTGCCAGTCTTACATTATAAAGTGAAATAACATATGATGGTGCTTAATATTTTTAACAGATGTTACTGATATTTGACAGTCATCTACAATACACATACATGTCGTTATCTTTTCATAAATTTGAATATTCAGACTGCAGCTATTTTAGTAAATTATTTATACTGAAGAACAAGATGATGCCAGTAAATAAGTTCTATCTTTCTCCAAAGACAGTAAGCCCACTGGATATGTGTCAAAACATACCACTCTTGGGGTCTGCTTTTATTAACTTAACAACTAAACTAGGATGATCAGAAATCCTGATTTTTATAGGGACAGTCCCGATATTCTGGGCCACCCCTGATTTTTCCCACTTGCTATCTGGTCACCCTAAACTAAACATCAACCCTAGTCTACACTTTCTCCAGAGTATGGCTGTTCCTCAGTTTTCCCTGGGGCCCTTTCTGACCTTTCTCCTAGTTTCCTGGCCCTGAGGACATTCAAACCCTTTTATATACATGGCTTGCAGCAAACAGGACTCTGACATCAGGCAAAATCAGGAGTTAATTTTGACCACACACTCTGATGTCAGAGTCCTATTTGCTATGAGCTTCAAGCAAACTCCTTCAGTGGACAAAGTTTCTAAATAGGATTCTGGAACCTGCCTCCTGTTACAATACATCACAAAGGAGCCTTTGCTCTTAAGACAATGGGTGTCATAAATTCTGTACCAAGAGCAAAATGTGCTATTCATTTTCTGCCTGAATCC
The DNA here is from genome assembly GCF_965152275.1 of Natator depressus. Lineage (NCBI taxonomy): Eukaryota > Metazoa > Chordata > Testudines > Cheloniidae > Natator > Natator depressus. The sequence continues at coordinate 109,029,425 of NC_134239.1, forward strand.
TAAAATGATTACATTATGTGATATTTCAACACTGTAAAATCCAAGCTCAAACTCTAGCCCTGATTTGGCTTCAGACAAGCCTAAATCTATTCCAAAATGAAACACTGCCTCATCATCCATTTTAATAACTATAGAAAGTGACTGTTGAGAATACCACATTACCAGAGCAAGGAGAAGCCATCCATCATAAAACCAAGCAGGATTCCTCAGAGTTCTTGTATATCCAAGGAGTAATTTTGCTTTGCTCTCACATCTCTATTTGTTGGCGGGAGCACCTCTCCTGATCTATGCATGAGACCCCAATGAGTTGTCATGAGGTGGAATGAATGTGATGTCATTGTATTTCCAAGAATGCACTTAAAGGAGCTTGTCTTGAAGGAGCTATTATTTGGAATCTCAGGGAGCCAAAAATAAGTAAACTACAACGCTGATTTACTGTTCAAATGTCATGTTTATCAATCCAAGCTCATTTTTTATAGGATGTCAATTTTTTTACCTTGTCTTATGATGCCTCTCCCCAGAAGTGTTCATTTCCCCTGACTAAGTAAATCTTGTGTAATATAAAACCTCTTGGAAGAGATACTCAGCTGCAAACTTAGGATGGAAAAAGACCATAAGGCTAAACCATCACTGGATTACCATCTCTAATGACTGACTAATAATAGACGTAAGAAATTATTCTCTTCCGGTTTGAACAATTATGATTGCTGGAATAAATGAGACTTTACACTAAAGACCAGAATGACATCTTTGGTTTTTATCATCCAGGAGAAGCCGGGATGTCTTTATTTAAAAAAAAAAACCCAAAAAACCATGTACAGAACAGCAAAGGCTTGTAATACTCTTTTAAAGCTTCCTGTCTAAATACATCATATGTGCCAGCATTTGCTGTCATTTAGATGTCTGAACCTGACTTGTAGTTGCAGGTAAGTACTAAGCTGTCCAAATTACCTAGACTGCTGGGGCAAAACTGGGCTTCACATATATAAACAGGAAGCTGGGTAGAAAGTTTGGGTCATAATACTGTACATATTTGAAAAGCAGATATGGTTTATTTGGAGATGTGTCAGATTTATCTTTGTTCTGTTCTTTTAGGTAGGTTAAAAACTACAGTGTGGAAAATGAACCTTAAAAACATTAATTAAAGAATTTAAAATAATAATAAATAGTACTTTGCACTTACATTTTGTTACATCTCTTTAGTACTACATAGCGGAGTTTCTTAAATCACGGTGCAATCAGGAATCATTTCATTGGTCCATGGAGCAGAGTGCTGAATTCAATGGAAGTTTTGCCTGAGTGAGTACTGAGGCACCAATCCTACAACAGCATCTGCCAGTGCAGACCTCGAGGCCCATTCAGATCAGGCACAGACATCAAAGCTAGCAGATCCCAGGACAGAATCAGAGCTTCAGTAAACTCTTCACATTTGGAATTAATCCTCACAGTTCTTATTAGGTACTGTAGGTGAGGACTACAAGTGAGCCACAGGGAGGTTATGTTATTTGCATAAGGCAACACAGCATGTCATTGATAGAATGGGGCTAGAACTCTGGAGATCCTGGCTACCAACCCTATGTCAGACCACTAGAATGCACAGCTTCTGAAGTGGTTAGGAAATAAGCCAGCAAAACAAAGATGTTTTAGGATAAATTGGCACCATGATTCCCATGAAGTTTTTTACAATTATTTTATTATGTTTTGAGTGGTGTACCAGAATATCCTATTTTGGAAGGATATAAAGTAGCCACATACATTCACATGTATTTTTACAGCTCTGACTAACAGTCTGAAAAATTGGCAGTTAAAAGAAACTTTTAAAACTTTCACAAAGTAAATTAAAGTTTTTAAAACAATTTTTAAAATTCCATATTCCACAGCAAGCAATATGTTAATATGTAACATGTTTCATATTACACTCTCTCTCTCTCTCTCTCTCTCTCTCTGCATATTGAGACCATATATACGCTCAACAATAAATCTGGCTAAGCAAACGGTAGCAGATACCATTGATTCTGCTGTCCAAGCTATTTTAAAAAGTCCCACAAAGAAAGGGAAATGACTCTAAAAATTTTCACATGGTCATCAACTCTTAGGACAAAAACAATTCATTGATATCTATTCCACGTGTATTCTATGGGAGGCAATACGTCTGTGAAGAAAACAGGATAAAAAAAATTTTCTTGGAAAAAAAAATAAATCCCAGGAAAATCTATTTCATGTTGACAATATTAAGTTCTGGGTAGCGTTTTGTGGCCTGGGACTCTTGGAGAACTGTGTAAAAGCTTGAAACAGGGCCTCTGGCTCCCTAGTGGCAGAGTTAGTGTAAAGTTATAGGAATGTTGGTGTTTTCTGAACAAAAGATTTCAGCGCCTGATCATTGTTCCCTTTCCCTCTCCATTGTTCTTTATTCTGCAGAAATGTCATTTACTTAATCAGAATTAATAGACTACATTCAGCATTTGACCCAAATATGCGACATAACTATATTTGGATGTGCTCTCAAGCACAAATTCAGCATGCCCATGCTTAGAAAATATTAACTTTGGAGCGTTGGACTGTTGGGATCCCAAGCACTGCTGGGGCATTTGGGGCAGGATGGACTGGGATGAGTAGAAGTGTGCTGACAAAAGCTAGGGACTAAATGCTATGCTCCAAAGAACAACACCTGCACAAAGAACAGGGGGAGCACAAGGTCAGAAAAGTGTCCCTGCACAAAATAGCAGCCAACAACTCAGTGAGGGAAAGATATAAACAATGGGTAACTAAGGCAGCAGACAGGTATACCCAAAAAGGATAGTCAAAGAGTTGAACAACTCCTAGGAGGATGGACACAACTTTATTTTATTCTAAAGGGTCGAGATTTTTCCAAAATGATTTTGACTGCCTCAATTTTTGGGTGTCCAAACTGATACATCTTAAAGGGGGTCTGAGATTCAAAAGTGCTGAACACTTTAAGAGTCTCTTTTAAAATCTGGCCTCTTTTAGGTGTCTCAAATTGAGCCCCAAAATGGAGGCATCCAAAATTACTAGTAAATTTTGAAACTCTTGCCCTAAATGTGACAGGACCAACCACACCAAAGAGATCCAGATCCCAAACTGGATTGCTCCTCCTTCAGGCAGGCTCTCTGTCCTGGGAAGGACTTTTTTACTCTAAGGCTGAGCTAAAGGGATTGAAGTTACTATTGATAATTTCACATTACTGGCTATCAACCTTTGATATCTCTTATGTGGAAAGAGAAAAAAACCCAACTTCTAAGCCATAAAGAAAGGGTAAAAGCCAGTTTTAGGCTCCTCAAGCAAATCGGAAACTTAATTTTGTCAAATTTAGAACCAACTCTAAAATCAGGAGCGAGAGCAGAACTTAAACCAATAGAGGCTCAGGTTTCTTTGCATGCAGTAATATGAGTTCTAGGCTGCAGCAGGTTTTTTTAGTTTTGTTTTGTTATAATTGTATTCCTCTCATAATCCCAAAAGCAAGGCAAGAATTAATTTCAGACAAGGATCATTATTGTTTGCATAGCTCTGTCTTCTATTTAGTTAGAAAAACATGTTTGTTGTTTTTTACATTTAATTTTCCTTGAGAAACGATGGTTTAAATTAAGGGGAAATGTTTTGCAAAACTCAAAAGTTTTGTTGAACCTTAAACTTTTATATTTTTATTTTTGTCTTTATTTTTGAAAATATTTCTTAAATACTATGAAGTTTTTCCCTTTTAAAAAAAAAAAGTTCAAGGACCAAAATCAAACATGGTAGGTGGCTATGTTCAGAAGAGTCCAGTTATTATTCTGGACTAGATCTACAAACAGACTTAGGTGTCTGACTGCCATTTGAGGTGCCTAAATGCTACATTTAGGCACCACTGAGACTCTCAAAACCCCCACTCAGCTGCTGCCTAATTCTGTAGGCACCTAAAGGCATTACACTGCAGTGTCTACACTGCAATTAGACACAAGCAGCTGGCCTGTGCCAGCTGACTCAGGCTCATGGGGCTTGAGCTGAGGGGCTGTTTGTGGTGTAGATGTTCAAGCCTGGGCTACCATTCGAGCTCTGGGACCCTCCCACCTTGCAGGATCGTAGCACCCAGGCCCTTGCACCGCAATTAAACAGTCCTGCCAGTCCAAGCCCCACCAGCCTGAGTCAGCTGGCACAGGCCAGCCAGAGGTTTTTAATTGCAGTGCAGGCATACCCTACAGTTCTGCTGTGGGCATGGACAAAACCACCTAAACTCTGATGCTGCTAAGCATCTGCTGATTGCTGCTAAGCTGATGCTGCTAAGCATCTGCTGATTGCAGCTCTGCTCTCTAACTAACAACTAAGCCATGCCAGGATTCTCACCTCGCTTGACGGTCCTGATCCACTAGGCATTCTCAGAACACACCTCCCTGACTGGGCCTTGCACAAAAGACAGCTGGGGGGCAACCAGATCAGGAATCTTGGGGGCTGGGCTGGTGTGTGCATTGGTGCTGGAACAATTTTTATAGTGGGGTGCTGAAGGTGAAAACAATATATTTGGGTTGTTCAAGCCACAGGGTGTGGCAGCACCTCCAGCACCACTAGTTCCAGCACCTGCGGGTGAGTGTCCCCCTGAATACCCCATAACCCAGTTGTTAGAGCACTCACTTGAAACATGGGAGACTGGTTTTCAAATTCAAACTCTTCCTGACTAGGAGCAGAGACTTAAACCCACTTTGGAAGTAGATTAAATTAATTCATAATAAGGCACTCGTATTTGGGAATAAGAGTATCTATACATGGAGTTGAAAAAGAATAGTTAATCCTCACTAACGTCACACCTTACCTTATTCCCAAATATCATTCATGTGTCGACAAACCCTAAGGAATCTACTCATTTTTTTTATCATTTAAACAAAACCATTTTCTTATGGCCAAAGAAAAAGGCAACAATTGTCAAAGAACAATTGTTGTATGAAGCTGCACTTTACTGGAAATGGTTTCTTCCTGAAAAAAAATACAGAGAATACTGATAGACTATGCAAAGCACAATTTATATAATTAAATGGGGGGGGGGTTGGAAAAGGAAGATGATGTAGATGTGAGTACCCTCGGGAAATTTCATGGAAATACCTTCCATTCAGGTGCAATCAGTTCCATTCCAATGTTTGATTTTTTCAAAAGAAATGTTATGAGCCCCAAGGATAAATCATCTCTGGCCAGGATGAATTAACAAAATCCAAAGAGCAAGGTGACAAGAAAAGCACCACAGCCTCCCATTCAGTTTTGTGGGGTCCTGGCACGCTCTGATAGCCCTCTTGAGAACCTGCTGACAGCTATAATACCATTGGTTTAGATGACTAACCACACATCACAAGTAAGAAGCAACAGATACCTGAAACAATCAGTTAGTGAATAATCCATAATCTGAATTATTTGCTAAAACTACTTACAGTTAACACCTATATTTAAGGGCAATCACTAATACTTCAAAACTAAGTAACTAACCACAAAAGAGACTACATTTGTAACAGATAATGGCCTGGATCTGCATCAATTGATGTCTGCTCTTGTGTGGATCCCCAGGGACTTCATAATCTGTGGTGTGAATGTAAAGCCCCTTTACTCATTTCAGTCATAATGCAGGTCTTATATACAAAATATTTTAAACGTATGGAACCAAAGCAAATCTTGGAGGAACACAGCAGTGAATCTGATGTAGTCACATTTGAGGATACTTTAGATGAAACATCTGAGAACAACAATATCCCAGCAATTGTGTAGTCACATATCCTCAAAGATATTAACTTCAGTGGAAGTTAGACCTTAAATAAGTGTAAAGATCTGTGCCTTAGTGCTCAAAGACAAAGCTTCAAGGAGTGAAATCTTGTCTCCACTGAAGTCAATGGGAGTTTTGCCATTGACTTCAGTGGGGCCTGGATTTCCACCTAGGTATATAGTATTTGCTTTTTTAGGAATATGTTTGTCAAGGTTCCTTCCCCACTCTGAACTCTAGGGTACAGATGTGGGGACCTGCATGAAAACCCCCTAAGCTTATTTTTACCAGCTTAGGTTAAAACTTCCCCAAGGTACAAACTATTTTACCTATTGCCCTTGGACTTTATTGCTGCCACCACCAAGCGTCCAATAAATATACAACAGGGAAAGAGCCCGCTCGGAAACGTCTTTCCCCCCAAAATCCTCCCAAGCCCTACACCCCCTTTCCTGGGGAAGGCTTGATAAAAATCCTCACCAATTTGCATAGGTGAACACAGACCCAAACCCTTGGATCTTAAGAACAATGAAAAATCAATCAGGTTCTTAAAAGAAGAATTTTAATTTTAATTTTAATAAAAGAAAAAGTAAAAGAATCACCTCTGTAAAATCAGGATGGTAAATACCTTACAGGGTAATCAGACTCAAAACATAGAGAATCCCTCTAGGCAAAACCTTAAGTTACAAAAAGATACAAAAACAGGAATATACATTCCATTCAGCACAACTTATTTTATCAGCCATTTAAACAAAACCGAATCCAACGCATATCTAACTAGATTACTTACTAAGTTCTAAGACTCCATTCCTTTCCTGTTCCTGGCAAAAAACAACAGACAGAGAGAACCTTTGTTTCTCCCCCCCTCCAGCTTTGAAAGTATCTTGTCTCTTCATTGGTCATTTTGGTCAGGTGCCAGCGAGGTTATCCTAGCGTCTTAACCCTTTACAGGTGAAAGGGTTTTTCCTCTAGCCAGGAGGGATTTTAAAGGTGTTTACCCTTCCCTTTATATTTATGACAATGTTTCATATGGAATAAATTGCATTGATGAATGGTGGTCCTTCTGGAGTGGACTCACTGTTTGTTTGTGGCTTCATCTGAGAAGTTTCTCATATATCATAACCCTGAGAGGGTCCCAGATAGAAAGTGCCTGATATGAACTCAATGGAAAGACTCACATTGACTTCAAGGGGCTTTGGAATAGGGCCAGAGCTGGGTGATTACTGAAAGAGATGATTGTTCAACCCTTTTATTCAAAAATATGTATGAAATTAATCAAATAAGTTTTGATGAGTAACTTTGTTAGAACTGGGCAAGTAGTCCAAAACACTATTCACCAGCACCGGTTTGTCTTTAAAAGGCAAATACAAACATTTTTGTGAAGAAAATGGGAAAAATATTCATCATATATTTTACTTGAAAATTTTCAAGAATTCATTGAATAATTTATTCAGCTGATAAATTCACAAATTATTTACTCAGTTCTAATTATTTACTAATTAGAAATTACTAATCTATTTACTAAAAATTTACTAGAAATGTACTAATCTAAATTATTTACTCAGTTCTAATATTGGTGACTTATTCACCCCATCTAAATTAAGTGGGAGAATAACTGTGGAGGTGAGGAATAAGCAAATAATTTACTCACATAACATATCTCAAATAGATCACACCGTTGGTTGAATAAATATTTTGAAAAATATCATTTGCCCAGCTCTAGTGCAGAGCCAGTACTTGGGCCCAGTTCCGCTAGGTACTTCAGCACATGCCTGCCTTTAAGGGCATGAGTAGTTAGGCTGACCAGATAGCAAGTGTCAAAAATTGGGACAGGAGGTGGGGGGTAATAGATGCCTATGTGAGAAAAAGATCCAAAATTGGGACTGTCCTATAAAACTGGGACATCTGATCACCCTGTGAGTAGTCCTGTTGACATCAATGGATCTATTTATGTGTACTTAAAGTTAGACACATGCATAAGTAAGTTCCTTGCTGAATCTGGGCTTTAGGAATTGAGCATAAACACAAAGAAATGCTGTGACTCATGGTTGGAATGATAAACATTTGATACTAAGCTCTACATAGCACTCTATATCAGCAGCTCTTAAAGCACTTTGCAAAGGAGGGCAGGATCATTATCCCTATTCTAGAGATGGGGAAACAGCGGCACAGTGACTTGCCCAAGGTCACCATGCACGTCCTTCGTTCTCGTCTATCTTCTCAGGGGGATACGCCAGTGACTCCTTGAACTTCGCCTCCATTGGAGCCCTATGATGACCTAAATTAAATATGATGTACTGCGTGGAAAACATTCCCTCCACTCGGTCCTCCCCCATTCCTCACTTCTAATTTATTAGCCACCCACCCCTCTTTTCTTTTTGTTGTTGTCCAAATTTTCCCATTTCCATCATGTTTTCAGATTAAAAAACACTTATTTGGCAGAGAGTATAAACACTGTACCTCAACAGATGTTTTTAGTGTCAGTGCAAGAAACGGCCACACGCTGATGTGGTTCTGCTTGGCACCGTTTCTCGTCTGGCGAGACTGATGCTGCATGAATATATTCATTTGACTGCTGTTTTGTTTTGTCATGGTTTTTCTTTTCTTCAATCCCCTCTCATGACACTGGTAATTTTGTACAACTCACCCGTTCTTTGCTTATGACTCTGTTTAGACTCCTCTTGGGCTCATTCTGAGGACTCAGTTGACCTGATTTTACCTGACAGCTCCTCTCCCTACACACTAGATTCCAACATACTGTTTACCAGGAATGCATTCCCAGGATCACTCTAGCATTTACCAACTCTTTCCATGTGTCTCAATATAACTACCTCTCTCCAAAATGTAGTGCAATGCAGGCATATGTATTAAAATAGTTTAGGGCCTCAATGAGTAATATGCACAAGCTCAACAGTTTTTCTATTTACTCAGCTGGTCATGCTCTTGTATGAGTTTTTCTGGAGTGGTGCTTGAAACAGGGAACAGGTTATATAATGGTAAAATAAAAACATGCCTTTTTTGAAGGCACACAGGCTTGATCCTGAAGAACCTCCCTTTCCAAATTTCCTTACTCCTTTGCACATCTCCGATTCCATAATCTGAACAGATTCTTCTGGTTTTCAGTTGGCAGGTGCTCCCCCAGGTGATCATGCCAGAGGGAAGCTGTGTGAGGTCAGCGAAACCTAACACTAGAAGGGAGCAGATAAACTGCAAGTTAACTGCTGGTGGTCTTCAGTGCTTGCCCATTACAAAAATCACCATTGGCTAACAGTTATCAAATGGTGGTCTCTGAGATACCACAGCATTTCCCTAGGCTAGCGTCAGGAAATAACTGTGGTACTCTGGATACTGTGATGCGGCAGCTGCTAGTAAATGTTGACTTTTTAACTGGCAGTTGCCATACATGATGGATTGTTGGGGGCTTTTTGTTTTTATTTACCTCAAAACAGAACATATTTATGTGAGCTGCACAAGGGGGAAAGCCAAGAATCCAGCAAATCTGTCTTGGACAAGCAAGTTACATTTGGGCTGATTTTCAGAGCAGTTGAGCACCTGCAGCGCCCATGGAGTGTGAGTGCTCAGCAGCTCTGAAAAATCAGCCCCACCGTTTCTTGAACAGAGACTTTTGCCCTTATATCCGCCCCCACTGTATGCCAAAGAGGGGACCAAATCAAAGTGCAATGAGGTAAAAAATCCCCTCAAGACAGTAGAAAATCTGGAAGGGAACAAACACCACATACTTCCTAGCACAAGAATGCAATGGGGACTCAGGCCCTCGCCCTTAGCCATAGACAAGGAGGGAAAGGCAGGTTCTGGGTCACTCCAGTGGGAGCAAAGGGGGAGAGGGGTCCTGGCAGATCTCTCTCACCCAGAGACCATCTACTTATCAGACCCTGCTCCCCACTTCCCAGAATCCTGCGTGCCATAGATAGCTGGTGGCTAAGGCTAGAGACGGTTTAGAATCCTCCCCCCACCCCCCCCCACACAAAAAAAATCTATTTTCTGAGCTACCCTACCACATGTACCTTTGCCTAACTCGGCAGGCGAAGCCCCATGTCAGGTGGTACCAGGGCCAGGAAGGAGAGGGGGTGGATCATGATGGGGAGCGGGCCCTGCCTGCACGCTGTATTCCTGGCAGTGGAGCTAGATTCCTTGGTGCCAGCAGGGGGTGCTGGCTACTGAGCACCGTTTCCTGGCAAGGTTCACTGGGAATCTTGGGGAAAGTGGGGAGATCCTAAAGGGATTAGAGGGGGGAGAAGGGGAGTCTCAGGAGAGGTAATCTGGGCCCCCTAATTAGTAAAATTCTGATTGCACCCTTTCTGTTGGAATTTAGGAGTGTCACTCAGTGTTAACTCTGCTCCTACAGGGCTTGTCTGGAGGGATTCCAGCAGGGGCAGAAAGAGGTAAAGCTGAGAATGTGTTACCTCAATACCACTAGCTAAATCAGAAGGAAATGCTGCCTAGAGATGCACTGCCACCTTCCTATGGTTAATGGAAGTATGGCTTTTTGGAGAGCAACACTGCCAAGTCGCAGGGGATAATGCAGAGAACATCTCAGAGGGGCAGCCCTGCTGCAGGGCCAGACCTTCACTTCCTGTGGGGAGTCAGAGTTCTGTGAGGTTTATAGGTTGTACCTCTGCCTCTTCAGTGGACCCTAAGCCTGTTCTCACTGAGGGGAGCACTTTGGGAATTTCTGGGCTGTGACTCTCCACCTCCCTCATACCCTTGCTGTATGAGGGTACAGTATGGCCTTAGACATTATTTAAAAGGCTGGGGTGTAAAAGTACAGGCTGACCTGTGTAGCATTCTGATGTGAGGCTTATCTCCAATGTAACAGGCACAAACATGCTATCCTTCACTGTCAAGCATACATGTCTCATTGTTCCAGCTGTTTTTCTCTCAAACAAATATTTATTTTGGAGAAAGCCAGGAAAAGCCAATTCTCCACTTGTGGTTTTGTTTCCTTTTGTCTGTTTCCTGTTCTGCTAAGAAAGTGATGCACTGCAGCTTCTTTTTCAAGCCTATGCCTGGCTCATTGGGAAGGTGGGTAACGAGGCCGTTGGAAGTCACCAAAAACAACTGATAATGTTTAATAACCTTCTGTCCGCTAGCTATTGAAATACATTTCCTCTTATTTCTGGTGGCCAGATTCTAAGAGTTGCTGAGCACCAGCAAATCAAGGAGAGCACCTCTCAATATTTAGTTTAGGAAAGGATCCAGAGAGTCTCTTTTGCCCATCCCCCAAAAGGCTGCAGTAACACTGCCCCCAGAGAATGGTGAGGCAACTGTCCCAAGGGCATTAGAAAGAGGCTGCATCAGGGCCATTAACATGAGCAGTAATTCTCCCACACTAAGAGCCGTAACTGATCCCTGAGCAAAGCCAAAGTAAACAGAACCTCCATGGAGGACCTATGCCAAGGAGTCAGACTATTCCCCCACACCCTACTGATAAAATGAAGAGCCCCAGCACAGCTGCCTTACTGCCAATATTACAGTTTTCAGCATGAAGCAGCACTGGCACACAACCTCATCCATTGGCGGCTTTTGACAATTGGTCCCATATAGATGTGGAGTCACAGGCAATATTATGAACTTCCATGAAGTATGCCACAACAAATTTCCCCTCAGCATCATGCTGGGGCAGCAGAGTTAGCTGCATTCTCACTTCAATAACAATCCCGCCACTGATATCCTAGCTTTTGTAGGAGAGGATGGCAAAGAACAAGTGACAGACAAAACAAATAAACAAATCATTGTCAGTCTGGAGGGAGGATGATGTGATCAATGACAGTTGATCTCCAGGCCCGCAAGAATGGCAGCTGGCTACTGACTGATATCATAGACATCACAGAATATCAGAGTTGGAAGGGACCTCAGGAGGTCATCTAGTCCAATCCCCTGCTCAAAGCAGGACCAATCCCCAATTTTTTTTGCTGAATTTCCCTAAATGGCCCCCTCAAGGATTGAACTCACAATCCTACTGATGTCAAACAACATAAATGCAAATTATTATAAATGTAGAAGGTTTTCACGGTGTAGTTAGGCACCCAGCTCCCATGAATTTCAGTGGTTGCTCTCACATTATGATTATCCTAGCACCCCCAGCTGCCAATCAGAGTCAGGGTATCATTATACTACGTATGCCATGGACTTATATAAAGACAGAGTTCCTTCTCCTTGGCCAATAACTGAACGTCAGGGTTTATCCCATTTAAGTGGGTGAGTATCAGGTTTAATAATCATGTAGTTCAATGTAGTGAGATCTATTAGAAATGCACCATTTGAATGAATTAATCGCGTTGATTTATTAAAAATAAAGTTCAGAAATTTTACTTAGTACTAACATGTCAGACAATAGTATAAAAATCAAATGTACTAACAGTACAGACTATTAGGAAGGCAAGACAAAGCTAAGCAAATGTTGGAAAACAGATGTGCTTGTGCTTACTAAGAGGTCCTTGTGGTTATGTCTGCTGAAGATTCCCAAATACAGTAATTTAAAAAAAATGACTCTTATGAATGCAAATATTAAATATGTTAATTGTTACATCCAGTGTCAGAGGCTTTTTATTTAACTCATTTTCACATTTCTACTGGAAGATGCAGTTCCAGTAGAAATGTGCTATTTTTGGCAAGGAGTTCAAGTCCAGGTGAAGGCATCTATAATAATTTTATTGGGGTCAGAAATGAATAATAAAATATTTACAGATAATTACATTATTTGCCAAGGCAAATCTTAGATCACATGGGTTAGGAATATTGTAACAGTTTTTATGTACAGAAGAAGCAGAAATGGAACAATTAGAACAAACAATAAAACTTCAGGAAGGAGAAAATTTGGTGGTTTGCTAATCCAGCATCTTTTCTCGGTTTAAGTAATGAAGGGTAGCCAAATGTCCAAGTACTTGTATCTGTCATTTTCAAGGCTAGTCATTTTTTCCATAGTTAAACTGTTTCAAAGTTTGGTAAGAAATCTGTCCAGTGTCTCAGTACTCAGCTCTAATAGCATCTGTAGAGCGCAAACATTTTACAAAGAAGGATAAGTATCGTTCAACCCATTTTTATATAATCTGTATTTTCTGAATAGGGATTTCAAGATAATAAACCTGAGTGGAGTGAACAGAAGTACTTTCTCTTTACACTGGTGTAACAAAAATCAGAATCTGGCCTCCGTCTTTAAACTTAACAGATAACTTACAATATCCATGTCTCTGAAAAGAGAAAACAATGGCTATATACATTCTAAAAGAACCTGAGATATTTTTATATTACTGTAGCTTGGAAACCAAGTTACATTTTATGATTTTATGGAAGAGGTCACGCTCCGACAAAAATTGAATCACTTGTTTATAGCTTGGTCTTTATTAACTTAGTGCATTTGATACTTTCTCTTCCAAGTTTGCCAGTCCTTGAATCTGGACTGAAAGCTCTGTAGTGTGCTGCTCTGGAAAAATGCTGTCCAACCTCTGATGAAAGCTGAAATGTTTTTATATTTTTAAAACATTAATAATCTGGAAGATCGGAAATATACTGAAAAGAAGTGCTAATTGTTACATATTATCACCATGAAGCAAACCCTTGGCAAAGCATTAATTACAATAGTCAAATTAATGCCAGATTTGTGTTTTACATTTACTTAGCCCTTTATTTATTTGCATTTATTTCAAAATTATGGACTGCACCCACCAAAGGACTAGCAGACACATATACAAAAATGTCAAGCAATATCCAGAACTCATTGACAAGTGTCAACCCAAATAGATTATGTTGTGATAGTAGGCTGTGGCCAGCGTTTCCATCACTGGGTGTCCTAATGTTAGGTCTTCACCATATTCACGTTTAGCCTTCCCAGGCCACTTGTTTAGATGTCTTCATTTAAATGACTAAATTTCAGCACCCAGTTTAAAATGCTTGCCACACATATTTACTAAATAGTCTTAAAAAGAGCCTACTGAAACCAGTGAGAATTTAGCCATTGAATTCCATGGGGACAGGACTGGTCCCAAAGAATAGATGGTTAGCAGGTTTTGTTCTGAGATTAGGTTCTTTTCCTCAGTAAAAGACTGAAAACAAAAGTTAATAAATTCTCCTCTGATCAAGCCATTTGCCCAAATTAGAACAATTAATGTTGGGACCAAAGAAAGCTGAAAAGAAACACAAATATAACTAGAAAAGAAACAAAGACAAAGCAAGTTTATGGAAAACCAGATGGATTCTGTCTCTAACTGTCAATTTGTCTCCTTTACTCTTTATCAAAGCCAAGTCAGCTCTTCCTCGAGAAGGAAATCAGAAGGAGGTTACCCCCCTCATAAGCCCAGTGATTAAAGCACTCAACCAGGCTCTGATAAATGCAGGTTCAAATCCCTTGTGCCTGCTGTAAAGCAGGGATTTGAACCTAGTCTCCTACATCACTAATGAATGCCCCAACCACTGGGCTATTGGGACAGAGCTTTCTCAAGGTACCTGTTGAAGCTCTTCCTCTTTGTATTAAATACTTAAATAGCTATGGGAGCAGCGACTGGAACCTGGGTGTTCCAGGTGAGTAAATCCTACTAGATTATAGAGTTATTCTCGCACTCACTGTGCCCAATGACTGTTGAAGAATGTTACATAAAGTGAAACACCTTTAACAGATGAGACTGAGAGAACCCCACCTCAGAATAGTCCAGTGATTAGGGCACTTGTCTAGAAGGTGGAAGACCTGGATTCAAGTTTCTACTCTGAATAAGACAGAGGAGGGATTTGAACCCAGCTCTTCTGCATGCACGTTCTAACCAATGGGTTACAGGAGGGCCACAAAAGGAGGAAACACAACCACCACCACAACTTTTGTGGAGGTTCGTTATGTTCTGACCATATGTACCAGACTGGGCCCTACCAGTGAGATAAATGGTGGAATACCTAGTTTGTGACTCTCACCAGGGTTTAGGTGTGAGCAGGGTCGGAGTTACACCTTACACGCCCCTAGGCACAGCATCTTCAGTGCCCCCCCCCGCCTACGGCTGACCTTCATGTTGCACACAGTTTTAGAGAGGGAAGGCGCCCTTAGAACGCCGGTGCCCCTAGGCACGTGCCTACTGTGCCTAATTGGAAATCCGGCCCTGGGTCTGAGGTAGGCACAAAGCTATTTGGAGCTACACAGGACTTATGTGGCTGTGCACATGCTCACCAGCAGAACTTTAGGCATCTGCAGGATTCGCCAGCAGCTGAGCAGTGGTTTTGTGAATGCCAGTGGTGCCTAAATGTCGGAATTAGGTGCCTAAAATGGCAGGTAGGTGCCTACATTCCTCTTCTTAATCTAGACCCTATGCTTCATTTCTGGGTAGTGGCGATTGTTACACATTAGATCCTGCACCCTTGAAATAAAGGGAACTTTGCCATTAATTTTAAGGGGAGCAGAATCAGGGCCTATTTTTGGTGGTTCCATGACTGTTTGACTGCCCAGTGTAATGCACAAAGCATACACTTGGCTTCTGATGCATCATATATTAGAATAATGGCATAATAAACAGTGCCTTAGAAGAGCGCCATCCCTTTTACATGTAATGTATTATGTTTTCAGATTGAAAATGCAAAGATGAAAGTATTGCCGCCAGTGCAGCTACACAACCTTCTTTGGAATAGACAGAATTAAAGGTGAAAATTAACTTTGCGTTCTTCAGTATTTCAAATGGAAGCCACCTAAAAACTAGCAAAGGCATCCGGGATAAACAAGCGCTGGCTTGCGAAGTTGGGCAGCTTGTGAAAAGCCATGCAGAATGTTATGCTTCTTTGAGAATATTTTTAAAAAATCATCTCCGGGTAGCAAATATTTAGCATCATCAATGTTCCAACTCATTTTTAAATAAAAAAAGGCACAAAACATTATTCCCTCTAGGCTCGTCCCTGAATAAAATCAAAACTGCTGTTTTTGTCAATGTCTGAGAAAAATATAGCCTCTGTAGACAACGCAAAAAGAATTAAAGTTTTTACATTACTGTTTTTCATTTCCACTTTTCCATCTCCCCTCCAGGTGCCAATAACTGAAAATTTATCCGATGATTGTAAAACACAGTGTATTCTAAAACACATGGGGGTGAGTGACAACAAGAAATCCTTTGTTAGCTTATGCATTTTTCCATACACTAATCATTACCCTATGGTGCAATGTACATAATTTAGATCTATAATAATCTAGCTATGAGTATGTGATTGTCTAATTGGACACAGCAGGCTCTTTGTTTTTGTCTACTCACTATTTAAACTGTATGTTATAAACACAGAACACTTGTGCTTAAATAACAATTTTGGAAAAAGAAATGTTAATATAATTGGATCCATTCTCACCATTCCCAGCCCCCTCCCCTACTTCTTTCTCAATTACTCCTTGCAGACCTCAGATTAATTAAAATAGGAAATATCATAGCTTCAGCTCATTTGCTGCAACACATACAACGTGTGTCTATCAACTACAATTATATACCATATGTATTGGCCCAAATCTTGTCCTCAGTTCTGTTTTTCCCATCATCATTAGAACCATGCAGCATTGCCTTCAAAAACACATGTGCTTTTTGGATAAAGTCTTGCTTTTCTCAACATTAGGCCCCAGTCTTGCAAATGGTTCTGCATGGGGGGGGACCCTCATGATAGTATATAAGTCAGTGGGCCTCCACTTGGCCATAGATATCCACCCACATGGAACAGATTACAGGATTGGAGCATTAGGCCAAGATTTTCAAAAGTAACTAGTGATTTTGCGTGCCTCGCTTTCTGGGTGCCTGGACTGAGACACCTTAAATGGGGACTGATTTTCAGAAATGCTGAGCACCCATCTGGTGAAACATAAGGCCCCTTCAAGGTCCAGCTGGTTGGCACCCAAATATAATGTTACCTAAACAGAGTTTAGTTTGCTAGTTTTGAAAAGCTGGCCTTAGTCCCTATCATTAGCAGGCTCAAGCCAACAGGGCAAAATAATTTAAGGCAGCATGTGTATGTTATAAATACATAGATGATTAACACACACACACACACACAGGGTGTTGTATGGTGTGGCATGGCATAAGAGTTTTATCAGCATGAGTTTGAGGTGATAGGATTATTCACAAGTGGTGGGTAAAGCCACAAGTGAATTAAGGACGTCATCCCAAACAATTGCTGATATGAGCTCACACCATCATGTAATTGGCATATGCCACCTATGTTACAGGAACACTAATTTGGAAATATTTGCTATAGTTGTAAAATAATGGGTTAGTGTTATTTTTGTACCCTTCCACATGTAAAGCCAGGTATCTTCATTACTGTGTTTCAGATAGTGCCTCCAAAAATCATCTTAAAAAGCTTTATATCATCATAGCATAGCATCCGATACATGCACAGTGTGACCCCTGTTAATCTCCCACTGTAACTAACCATGGGAGAGACCAAATCTGATAATACACATCAAGACCACAATAGAAGACATAGACATAGGTGTCAACATAAATGGCCCCTTTTAGGGCCTCAGCCAAAGATGGCACTCAAAATTATCAGTTTCAACACGGTGGAATTTTCTGCAGAGAAGGCTGACATTACATCTGGCATGAAAGCAAATGTGTGTTTACAAGAGACAGAGAGAACAGCACCAAATATCCCAGCATATTGCTGTTAACATTGTAAGTAACATCTATGGCAGCACAATATTTGCACATGACAAAAGATTGGTGAAAACCAGTGCCAGGAAACTCTATGCTGCAATAGAACTTATCATGGTTGAACTCAATCAAATAGACTTTCGGTTCACAAATCACCAGGTGAACAGTTTGCCTGGCCAACCAACTTTGCTCTCCCAGAAAAAACGTACTTTGTCAGAGGTGACTTCAACAGTCACAACGCAATCTGGGAATACCCCAACAAGAGGGAAGAAATTGAAAAGCAGGTTGCAATAAATAACTTGCCCCTGCTCTACAACTTCAAGTATCTTCCAAAGGGCCGCCTGAACCTAGGAGTTCAGCCTCAGCCTAAACTTTGCCACCTCTAAAAATGCAAGGAATTTCAGAAGGGAGGCCACAGCAACAATCTCAGAGCACAGCATAGACAATCTCAGAGCTACACAATCTCAGAGCTACACCTGTAGCTCACGAAACCTTATGCTCAAATAAATTGGTTAGTCTCTAAGGTGCCACAAGTACTCCTTTTCTTTTTCCATCTGTAATGTTACTCTGACGCACAAGCATTATGGAGAATTTGTCTTCCTGGTATGGAAGACTGCCCAAAAGCACATCCCCAGGGGATGTTGGACACTAAATGTACCTGGACTTTCAGAACAGACAAGCCAACAATATAAGCAATATTCAGACCTGTTTGACTTGATCCCTTTGGTGAAGAAACCACTGGGTTTGGGGAAATGCTTTTGAGAAAGATTGGAAAGGAGTGGCACCATTGTTGAGGGAGCTGATTGAAAATAACAAATCTATGCCATAATAACAAAAAAAGCATTGGCCTCCATTCACAAGCTGAACCCTGATGGACAATAACCAAAGTGCATTGCCCAAGTCTCTCCCAACGAAGTCACATAACAACTCATTTTAAATGATAAACCAGCCCACAAAGCATAGTGCAGAACAAAACGAAGTTAGGCAGGAACTTCACTCACTCCTTAGAGATAGCGAAGTCCACAATGAGCAGCTCAACAGGAGCTGACAATAGCCGTGAGAACTCTGAAATGTGGGCACGCAGCTGGACTTCATGGCATATCTAATGAACTATTACTACCTTTCAGGATGTGAGCAAAGAAGTGGCTGCTTGACTTCCTTAATTCCTGCATGGAGACAATGCAGATACCCAGGCTTTGTGGATGCACTACTCAAACCACATAAAAGGCTAATACTGTAAAGAGTTACCACCCAACATCCTTACTCTGCTCAACCTACAAGCTATATGAGTGGATGACAGTGCATCGAATAGTGCTAATAATAGAAGGGCTGCTGACTGATGACCAGCACCCAGGACATTCAGATTGGGGCTAAATTGTAAACCTAACTCAATACTGTACATCAAAGATGACTTCAAAACCTGCAAAATTACAGGGGCTGTGTTTGTTGATCTGTTGGCTGAGTATGACACTGTGAACCATTGTGCACTTCTACTGAGATTGGCAAGATGGTCCAGGTCATCTCCCTGCTTCAGAATTGATGTTTCTTTGCAGAGATGGATGGGCAGAAAAGTCAATGGCATAATGAATATTGCCAAGGTTCAGTGCTATCACACTTTCTGCTTAATGTCTAAACAAATGATTGACCAGAATTTTCCAACATGCACAGATTCATTTATGCAGATGATCTTTGCATTGTCACCTGATCAAAAAGATTTGAGGACACTGGGTGCATTCTACTTGGTTCCCTGCGTGGAAAATACTATTGCACATGGTTTTTGAATGCTTACCCTAGCAAGACAGAAGCATGCATCTTCCACCTGAAATGCCATTTAAGTCCAATCGAAAACTCCAAATATCTTGGGATAGTCCAACCCTTGAGCACTATGAACTTTTGTTGCACCTTGTGCTCATATTAGACTGAAATCTGACATTCAAAGAGCACCTCAAGAAGCTGAAAAAGAAAGTGAACTCCAGTAATTGTAGGTTTCAGAGTAGCAGCCGTGTTAGTCTGTATTCGCAAAAAGAAAAGGAGTACTTGTGGCACCTTAGAGACTAACAAATTTATTTGAGCATAAGCTTTCGTGAGCTACAGCTCACTTCGCATCCGATGAAGTGAGCTGTAGCTCACGAAAGCTTATGCTCAAATAAATTTGTTAGTCTCTAAGGTGCCACAAGTACTCCTTTTCTTTTTTCCAGTAATTGTGTACTCCAGAAGCAGGCCAATAAAAAATGGGGTGACGATTCTAATATACTCAGAGCGATTAGTCTCACACTATTATTTAATTGCAGAGTACTGTGCTCCACTATTTTCGCACTCAAGCCATGCACACAAAATTGATATTGAACTATGTCAGTCCTCAAGGATCATCACAAAGACTTTAAAATTGACTCCCATGCTGTTGCTATATGGCCTTGTAGGTCTTGCATCATCAGAGAGGCAGGATGCCTGCTGTAAAAAAGAGACAAAATCAGGTCCATGATCCAAGACATCCACTGTGTGCACAGATTCCACCACCTATGAGGCTGAAGTCCAGAGAGAGCTTTCCTCTGAAAATCCCTTACCTCAAAATACCACTATGGAAGGCTACAGAGTAACAAAATGGCAGGAAATGCAGATGATTCTGGAGAACTAGCTTCCTTCAGAGCAGCACCCTCCAAGCACTGACCTTAAATAAAAATAGTGATGTACACTAAATCGAGTGAGAGGCGGGGTGATAATATGACCAAGTGCAAGTTCAGGAATAACCCCAAATATGAATGTGGAGGGCCTAGACAAACATTTGAACATTGCCTGATGCAGTGCCTGTTGCCAACATCCTGTACTCCCTAGGATCCATTCGAGAGAGGTGATAAATCACAATCAAGATCTGGTGTTTGGAGTGACAAGTCATGATAATGATTTTAAGGTCTAGCATCTCATCACCTGGATCGACTGGTCTTCAGCTGTCTGCGCCAATCACAACACGTCCACCATTCTTCTCGCACTCTTGCCTTTCTTCTCCACATTTGTCCGAAACATTTAACAATGTCATCTTCCCATCTTCTTGGAGGCCGACCGGGTGGTCTTTTCTGTTCTCACGGGTACCACTCAGCAATGATTGCGGTCCACCTATTGTCCGTGAGCTGTGCTGTGCCCATCTCATGATGTTATGACTGTTTTCCATGACAATATCTTTCACACCGCTGTGTTCTCTGATCATTTCATTTGGGATGTGATCCAGAAGGGAAATTCCCAACATAGCTCGTTCCATTGCCCTTTCAGCTACCAACTGCCACTGTTCTTCTCTCTTCGTCAGTGTCCACGTTTCACTGCCATACAGCATGGCTGGCAGCACTGTTGAATTGAAGATATTTGTACGTGTGGTCTTGTCGATTTTTTCCTTTGAGGACATCCTTGATGGAATTAAACACACACCATCCTGCCCGAATCCTTTGTGAGAGTTCTCCGTTCAGGTCTTGGCGCATATTAACTTCTTGGCCCAGATATATGTACTGTTCCACTTCTTTGATTTCTTCTCCTGTTACCGTTATTCGGGCTTTTTGTAAGATATCTGATCACATGTATTTTGTTTTGCAGCAGTTCATTTTCAGGCTGACCTGACTGCTTTTCTTGTCGAGTCTTCTTAGCATGCTCTGCAGTTGGTTAGTGCTTTTGGCAATTAGTACGATGTCATCCACAAATCTGAGATGGGATAATCATTCTCCGTGTATGTTGACACCACTCCTCCAATTGATTTTGTTCATAACCATTTCGAGGCAGGTGGTGAATAGTTTTGGTGAAATCGTATCTCTTTGCTTTACGCCTTTCTCAATTGGGATGAGGAGGGGAGTTTCGAGGAGAGTAATATCTGTTGTACATCCAGTATTCGCTTCCTTCAACAAACTGATGTATTGCATGTTAATGCCCTGCTCTGCGAGTGCCTTTAATGTTGCATTAAACTCGACGCTATCGAAGGCCTTTTCATAGTCGACAAAAGCAATGCACAGCGGGAGTTTGTATTCCCTCACTCTTTCTAGGAGCTGGCTAAGGGTAAATATATGGTCGATCATGCTGAAATTTCTTCAAAACCCTGCCTGCTCTCTTGGCTGTTGCTCTTCCAGACTCTGCAAGAGTTGGTTCATTATCACCGTTGTAAAGAGCTTGTAGATGTGAGAGAGCAGGCATAGAGGGCAGTAGTTCTTAAGATTTTCTCGATCGCCCTTCTTGTGCAGCAAGATGGTATTCGACTCCTTCCAGCTTGATGGTATTTTTCCTTCTTCAAGATATCGACTAAATCTTAAAGTGAGGGCCTTCCAAAGTTTTTCGCCTCCTGCAGAAATCATTTCTGACGTTATTCCATCTTTGCCTGGAGCTTTTCCCTTCTTCATCTGGTGTCGTGCGCTTAGGACTTTGCTGACGATTATTGGTGGGACATGTTTTTCTGACTCTGGGAGCATTGGGAGAGGGACGTTGATTCTTGATTTGAACAGTTCTGTATAGAATTCCTTGCAGACCTCCTCCATCCCTGCTCTGTCGATTACTGTCTCTCCGTCCTTGTTCTTCAATGCTGTTACACTCAATCTATATTGTGTCAATTCCCGATTGCATGTCCTGAGGCTCTTGCGTGATTCAGCTGTTTTGAGGAGCTTTTCTTTCCAGAAGTTCTCAAAGACGTCCTTCAGTTTTCGCCGTATAAGCTTGCACAGAATGGAGTATTCGAGGTTGTTATCGGAGCTCCTTTTCATGTTTCTCCGCTTCTCCAACAAGCTTTTTATTTCATTCAAGATTCTTCCCTTCACCTTCTTCAGCTTTTCAATTTCAGCTGCTTTTATGCAACATCTCAGCTTGTCAGCAAAGATACTATAGCCCTCATCACACTTTCCGTCTGGGTCCAGTCAAACCCAGAAATTGCTTTCTTCAGCTTTGCTTCATTGAATGTCTTCGGCCACTGTTTCCTGTTTGCCATCTGTAACACCTTCTTTTCCACCGCTTCGTCGAAAATCAACTTCGCTCTAAGCAGGTGATGGTCACTGCCGGTGTTGAAAGGCTGCACCACCGAGACGTCTTGAACGATGCACCTTTTATTGACTAAAATATAGTTGATTTCATTCTTGCTTTTCACGTTTGGCACAATCCATGTCCACCTTTGTACCAGGTGTTTGCCACGTACAGTTCTTTCATTTCTGCCATCGCTACTAGCCTTTCTCCTCTTTCATTTGTTTCGCCACTGCTGTATTTCCCTATGAACTTTTCACCAGCTTTCCCTCACCCGACCTTGGTGTTGAAATCTCCCATCATGACAGTGTAAGTGGACTTTTGCGCGAGGGCTCTTTCGAGCTCTCGGTAGAATTCTTCCACTTCTTCATCCTCACTTCCACTTGTGGGAGCGTAGGCCTGGATGACCTTGAGGGTAGCTTTTGACTCTATCTGAAGATGCAGCACACCAATACGTGATGATATTAGCTGGTATGATATGACTTTCGAACACCAATCCTCACTGACGATAAATCCAACTCCTTCAACATTTCTAGCACCATCTCCCTTTCTGAGCCTCACAGCACTTCCATCCTTCCAGTTGACTTCCAACTCCTTCTTTCGTTGGGTTTCACAGACACCGAGGATATCGCATCTTGTCCTTTTCTTCTCCTCCATCAGATTGTTTAACGTTTCCTCCCTCGCCAGTGACCTACAATTGAAAGTACACACAGCGAGGGTTGTCTTTTTCCATGTTGGCCTAACACCTGACATTTTTAGCAGCCTCTCTTCATTCAATTTCTGCTCCACCACCGTAGAACAGTTCAAAGATGCGCAAGGAACTAAGACCCATTTACTCGTGTTGTTTTAGCTGTTAACTTCAAGCCATCCTACTGGCGGGCAGGCATGCATACCTCCTCAAGCTTAGCTAGCCTTCAACCTCTAAGGAGAAGGAAAACCGCTCTTTCCTCTGAGAGAGCAATCCCCCTCCCTGGATTGGATAGTCCAACACCCTTGTAGCAGGGTTAGACCATAGCTGTCAGATGGCCAGGGTCACCGCTGCGCCACGATGAGGCGCTGAGGTAGGATTTTGCAATATCTCATATTTTACGGAATCCTGAGGATAGTTCAAATTTGCACTAGCTTACAATAGCCCCATGGTACTTTTATGCCAGTTGGGACTGTTTGAGCACAGTGATCTCCAGCCATGCCCCCTTTCACCTCTGGAGTGGTTTAATCAGCATCTTTTTTTACCCGTTACCCATGATTTCCTTCCTTTACCTTATAACCCAACTTTCATAGGCAGCAAAACCTCTGCCTTTTATATACTTGGCCTATTTGTATTTTAACAAAAACTCTTACATTTCACAGCTGAATCAGAGTGCTAATAAACTTGCGCCTTTTCTGGCACAAGCTAGTTCTTAATTCAGTACAATTTATCCTTAAGGAAGAAAGTAGAAAATTGGAAAACAATCTGAAATAGATTAATTACATCTGACTCCTTATTTTGTTGAGTTCTTAATACTTTTTTTAGCTCAGTACTCGTGGATATTAATTTTTCACTGTGTAAAATTTGGATGGATCAGTATATAATTGGATGTATGTGACAGAAATGTCAATATTGAAAAGGTCTTGTGCAGTATCTGTTTGAATTGAACAATTCAACAATTGCAATCGGTTTTTTTCCTCTGGCGAAAATATAGGTTTCCATGTTTGAAACCCCATTACAAGAACGCACCAGCCTTTCATAAGGCTGAGAAAGAAATATAAATGACTATGATTAATATGGCAAAATGATTCTTTTAATTGTTACCAGTAGCATTTGGAACAGCAACAGTGAAGACTATGTTCAAATAAATGTGTTAGTCTCTAAGGTGCCACAAGGACTCCTGTTCTTTTTGCGGATACAGACTAACACGGCTGCTACTCTGAAATCAGTGAAGACCATGTTTCCACGCAGAACTATGTAATGGCAGTGACGTGTCAGGTAAACTGAACTGGGGGAAATTATATGCTGAAGCATTAGATCAAAGCAAAAGTACTCAAAATATGTTCGCATCTCTGCTATCAAATTGTGTTAGGTTGCAGTTTTTACACCACTCAGGAAACAGAAAAAATATCATGTTATTTAGTGACCAATCACAAACCATATTCCAAGAATAAGTTGCTGCAAACAAGGTAAGGTAATCCTTAAGTGAGTGGACAAATTTGTAATGGCCACCCTCTTCCAAATATTTCTAGAGCCAGATAATGCCATTTATTTCAACCATAGGAAGCTGCCTTCAAATATGTGTAGATTCTAGACAATATGAGCCAGCCACATCCCCTGCAACAGACAATCTGGCTTTACACATTCTAGGTGAGAATACTGACCCACTGTAGGTAGAAAACTTTTGACAGGGTGGAGGTAAATCCCCTAGGAATTCCTCCATTTGCAAAAGTTAATTTAAAAGCATAGAATGGCCACCCCTAAGACAGTTATTAGTGCAGTAAACCTGTAAAAAAAAACCAAAAACCATATTTTCTTTGTACTTTCCTTGTATATTACTACAGTACAAAGGGATCATTATAAATGAAGGCATACATGTTTGTGCACAGCTGTCTGGGGGTAATTCAGGCTTATAAGGGAGTATGTGCCACGCACTAAACTGCAGTCTGACAAAAAACCTTGCTGCTGCAGCTGGTTTGAAGCATCTAAGAGCCTGGGAACTGTGGGCAAGTTATATTAAAAAGACAGTAATCATAGCATCCTGTACAGTTTAATTGGAAAGAGTAATTTCATGATTGCAGTTAGCTTGAGTGAGGCACATTGCTCCAATTATGTGTATCATCAGTGCACACGCAAAGACTAAAAACTACCTATATAATCAGGACAATTTAAAATATTCCTGACTTCCATGATTACAATTAGTCTGCGTGAATTATTTGCCAATCGTAAGATTACCTAACATCATAAAGTAAGGAACAGCTATTTTAAAGGTGAAATAGGTTCATAGATTTTAGGGCATTGTGATCATCTGGCCTCACCTCCTCTATAACATGAGCCATAAGAATCATAGGAATGATGGATGATGACCAAATATGTGGAGGAATTTATGTTCTGCCTCAATGAAATTTTGTTTTTTAAATACTGCCCAGCTACAGCTGCATTATCATAATTTTTATTGTTCAGTGTGTCATTGATGGGGATGCTACACATGTTACTGGTTGGGACATATTCTCTCTGGAAAGGTCATTGAACAATTATGTTAATCTGAGCATATAACGGCTGTAAATTAGTTGTAAATATAGTTTTAAAACAAATTGTGTTTGAGCTACAATTTTCCGTGCTTCATCTCAGTCCAGTGTCTTTTTTTTTTTTAATTAAAGTTTGGGCACAATCAGTTATGTCCTTTGGAATTATGAGGAAAAAATGCAATTTCCTCATATATTCCTAAGTGCTAATATAACTCAAAAAGGCTGAAGCTAAAAACTTCAAATTTGAATTGCTTTGCTGCCCTCAACAAGGATGGGGGAAACAATTCAAGTTTAAAACCACTTAAAATTGGCAAGTTTGGACCTGACCATATATATGTATATACACACACACACACCCCTTAGAGCAATACAAAATGTTGATTATTTGCAGATAAGGACATGTTTGTTAAAGAAGCCTCACTTAAGGTTCTTTCTATTAAGGACAACATTAAGTATATCTCAGTTAAAGATGTCCACATTTATTTCTCCCCCTCTCTCTCTCTTTTTCTTTAAAAAAAAAAACCTGAGGGAAATTAAGAACCTGATTCTGCAAGGCACTGAGCAGCTCCTGGAATGATGAAGTCAATGGGAGCTGAAGGTACTCTGTATCTTGCAGAAGTAAGCCCAGTGGGAAATCAAGAACATAAAAATAAGTAGATCAATTGCCTGTCTGGAAACACCTCTTTGCTTGTAACACTTTGAGCTAAGCTCACAATGTGAACAGCTAATGAAATAGCTTCTTTTTCACTTGTGCAAATAGTATAATATTGAACTTGAATGAATGTTAAGAAGCGTCTCAAAACTCTGAAATAGTTTGGATCTGAAGCCAAACTATGCAACTGGCCTATCTTTGGGAAACTTCAGATTTGGAACCATATTCAGATCTGGCTCCAAACTTTGTAACTCCATCTTTACCTTTTGTAAATTGTCTCTTCCATCCTATTAGGTGTTTGCATATTCCTGCCAGTAATATCATTTAAAGAATTTCACAATTTATACCAGAATTCTATGATTGATTATTGATATGCAGAGTACGTTTTCCACAGTACTTGCTTTCTGTACCTTTAAAAAAAAATCTACATCTGTGCTGTTGTTTTATTTCCAAACTTTTATTTCAGCTCACCTGGGCATTTCAAATTTCAGTGAAGAAAATATTTCTTAGAACTACAAAAAATATTAATTTTGGTGTGCTTTGTTTGCATCCGTTCAGGTGGCTGCTTAGCCAAATACTTTATAAAAGTATTGTGCTTAATTTACAAAAAGCTTTATTCAATGAAACAGCAGAGTGCCCTGTTGGCCTGTTCAGTTGTATACATATCAGACATCTGGAAAAATGCTCTAATTCAATACTGCAAAATAGCCTAGGAAAATCAGAAGTTCTTCTCTCTACAGACAGTTATAAGCCAGAGTGACACCATTCAGTAGATCCTTGATGCTAGCTTAATTACTTTGTCTGTTTACAGCTGAAGAGCTCCTTTTCTCACTTCCACCTGGCATACCCATTTTGTTAGAGTCAGAGTTCCAGCAAGTGCTCCCTTCTAAATCCAGGAAAAGTGTCTCTAGGTCAACTTCCAGTTGTTCATTCTGTAGGTCTTTATTTTATTTACCAACACAAAAAATAGATTCATCGTGGGTTTGTTTCCTCTCATGCTGTCTTGTGCTGATTTTTTTCCTACCATGGGGCCACCTTGTCCTTATTTAACATGATTATGTTTAAATTTCAGTCTATAACCTTTGCCATTGTTTTTCCTTAATAGAAAAAAGATGCTGCACTATTACGGTGGCGTCATTTTCCATTGAAACCATTCAAATTTAGTGTGGCTCCATAGTTAATATGCTTGAGATTGCCTAAGATTTTTTTCCCCTGACAAACCAAAGAGAAAAATATTGATTAAAATATGAAGCATAAAGATCTGTTACTGTCAATATTTGACTCTGTATATAAAGTTGGCAGTTGTTTAACAGTTATTCCACTTTATAATGATTACCACTGGAAATGTAATATTTTTTTTCTCCCTGCCTTTCCCAAATATACTCCATATGTAACTAACAATTCCATATGTTTATCTCATACACTCAGATTTCTTGCAGCCCTGCTTCCTCTGTGTAAAAGAGGGGTCTCTACTGCTCAAAAGACCTGGTGGTTTCTGAATTTTATACATGCTCTCAGTTACAGCCATTCAGCAACAATGAAATCAATAATTCTGAAGAAATCCAGGCTTTCATTTGGATCACATAGTGCAGACCAGACCGGAGAATATATTTATAATAACTAGTTTAATATTTACTTATATTGGTCAACAGACGGTAAAACAGCATAAAAAGAAACACTTAGAACAGTTTTGCACAGAAAAAATGTCTACATTAATTTATGCCACCACTAAATCTAAAGTCAGGAAAGTACATGATTTTCAAAAGTTACAGAAATATATTTTGTTTTGCCTAATCATGCTAGAGATCGGACATTTCCTCTCTTGTGTTTCTCTGTCTCAGAGCTGAAAAGTAGATTTTTGATTAATCTCTCCCTCACCTGACCAATGCCCCTCTATCAGTGGTGTCAGATACCACTGTGTTAGGCATGAATATGTAGACAGACAGAAGCAACACATCTTCTTGTCAGAGCAATCTCCTTGGAGCAGCCCCACCCTGGTCCTGCGTCCCCACAGGAGCAAACAGCAGAGCAGGGAGTGTCTCCCAATTATTTATTCTCCTGTTGGTGTCTCCCTCAGGACTAAAGCATTCGCACTCCTGGGCCCCCACCTTCCCCAAACGCCATTGTACCACCACCTCCAGCAAACATATTTTTTTCTCACTTCCTGAGTAGGCTGGTTGATATTTGGTTGTCCTCTCCAAGTACACCAGTGCTCATTGGCGGTTTCAAAAACACATTTACTCTCAGCTGCAAACTTCACTATCTGACTGATCAATTTTTGCCCTCAGTAACACCTGCATACCCTTTTGGACATACATTGAATAACATTAATATCATTTACCCCAAAGTACTACACGGCAACCCTATCCGCAGACTCAAATTTTGTGGATTCTTCTTGGCAGAAAGCAGTATTTTTGGTAATGCAAATTTCCTTGATTTCAGCCAGCATGGCACAGCTACTTCCCAACAGGGTAGATATATTTTCTGTGATCCTACTGTAACCAAAATAAAGGAGTAACTCAAACTGGCCTTCCCAATCATTTCTTTCATCTGGAAAGGGGGGTCTGCCAGAAATCATACTTTATATTGCATGATCCAGTTTAAAGAATATTTTCCTCTAAAAACTATGGTACCATGGGACCCAGAATTTATAAGAACTCGAAAATCCATTGACGAGGGAACTCAACTTGTGTTGAAATGTACTGTGTATAAATTATATCCGTCAGCTACTTCTTGGAAAACCATCAGAACGAGGCTCTCTAAATTGCATTGTTAACCATTTTGTCCTCTCACAACTTGGTACCCATTTATGGGATCATGGCCAGGTATAAGAGATGTTAGCATATTAAGAAGGTGGCTGAAAACACATAGAAATGGGAAGATTTGGGTAAGGAAAACAAGTTTTATGTATGTTTATCTCTCAACCGCAGTGCATAAAATCAAGTTGTTTGTAATCAGCAGTAAGGGTTACACTAATCTTTTTCATGACTCATAGTCTCATCTCTTGACCCCAGCCGTGTTATGTAATGACAATTCTCTTCATCTTACTGCATGTTCCTTGGGACAATTTACTACAGATGTGGAAGAAAACGTCAGCCCAGCATGAAAACAAAGACTTGTTTAATAATTATTTTAAGCGTTCATTTGAAATTACAAAGCATATATGTGGTCTGTTTCTGAACTATTTTATGTCTATCATAATTCTTAAACTCATCAAAAGCTAATTAGGAAGAAAGACTTCACAAATGAAGAGTAGGGTGACTAAAAATGTAGAACCTCTTTTGTTGTGACACTATCTGCAAAATGTAAAATTATATTGAAGAGATGGGCTGAAATCAAAACCTTTGTTTGGACCAACTCTGAACTACTGGAGTGTCCAAAATCCTAACATGAGCTTGCAACCTGTTGTCTGCTTCATCTATTTAGATTGTAAACTCTTCAGGTGAGGAAGAATCTCTTATATGTACATCACTTATCACAACGGGACCTTAATCGGGGTTGGGGCTTCTAGACAACAACTTTGCCACCACTAGCAACATTTTTTTCCTACCATCGTTGTGTTGATTAGCAACCATTAACTGGAGTTGTTTAAAATGTTAATATACACAGCAATGCGTATTTTTATCCTGCATTCTAAAAGGAGAATCTATTGGTATCCGGACCGCTCAACTGACCTTGGTTGCATGTGACTGTCCTGCTTTGATCCCTTTCCCAACATCCTTGTCCCCGATGAAGCAGAACATTTCCCAAATTCAGAGACATCAAGAGGGGTGATGGGGGAGAGAAGGGGCAATTTGCCCTGGGCCCCCAAACCAAGTTCTGTTGTCATCTAGTGCACGGGGTCACAACGCTACTCAAGTTTTGCCCAGCTACCCCTCTGTTTCTGTATATCAAGGGGCAGCCCAACCAAATTTGAGTGGCACTGTGACCCCGTGTTCTAGGTTGCAATGCCAATCAAATTTTGCCCATCCGCCCTTCCATTTCCACCTGTGGAGATGCAGACAGACCAAATCTGACATGCAGATGGACCAAATCTGAGTGGCGTTGCATGTCACTTTAGCCACTTGAGCTGTTGGGAGATATGGGTCACTGCATAGAAAAGGTTACTGACAGCAATAAGGGTTTGACAGTGGTGTGCTGTAATACAAGTGTATGTGTAATCATAGCTCACTCTAGAGGCTTGCCCACATACAGAGTAAGAGCCTGCTATCAGTACCACCTAAAGAGTTACTCCTTTAGCTCAGGGGGTAGAAAGCGGTGGTTTGGCGGCTGAAGGTTTTATCCCTGCAGCTGACTCATGGTGGAGGGTTGTTACAAATCAACCCCAGCAGAGAAAGAAACAATAGCCCTAGTGAAATAGCCCCACAGGACATAAAAGTTTATCCCTTGTGATTCATTACAAAGAAGTACTGATAAAAGAAGTTCCATATTAGATTGTAAGCTCTTTGGGCGGGAAATGTTCTTTTGTTTTGTGTTTACATAGCACCTTGGGTTGCTGGTCCAAAATTGAGTCTGCTAGGCATTACTGCAATGCAAATAATAAATAACAACAAATTAATAATCTGGTAGAAATCAGAAATAAACTTCAGGGACAATGAACTGCAATTCCATCCACTTAGCAAAGTCCACGCAGTTCCCATTTCAAGGAAGGTAAAATAATAATCACACAGAGCAGAGAATTAACTGGAGTGTTTTCATTTCTAAGAAAAGCCAATCTAGAAGAGGCATAGGCTCTTGTCAACTTTGTTGCTAGTTGGTTGCACTAAAAAAATTACAGTTGTTTGGAAATGAGAAGAGGAATTTTCAAGTGTGCAATTGACAAGATGCAACAATAGCACCTTCATCTGTTGTGAAATAACGTGAGCAAACTTGTATCACAAAATCAGTTTCCCAGAGTGCTGATAATAGCTATTTATAATATTTACATTGCTTTTCTCTTTCAAAAAAAAGTTCTACCAAGCTTGATATAAAGACATTAAGAGTTATATTTTGCTTATTTTCTTTTGTACATCTGTTATCTTCTTGTAGCCAATTTTCCTTGAAAAATTGATGTTTTGTTGAAGCACATCCAGTAGCTGCACAGCTGGTGCTGCTGTGCCGATTAGCAATCTATTACTCAACACTCAGAGTACAGTATAAACCTTGGGAAAGTGGGTGGATCATGCCTCCAAATATCAAGAGCATCTGAACAAACCCACTATCCCTGCAGTTTTTTTTACAAACTCAGAGCAGAAAAACAGAAACTCACCCACTTTTCATAGTGCAGCGATACAATAATATACATTCCCTTCTCACTTGTTTTGGTTTACCCTCCCAGACAATCCATAGAAGCTACAACTAAATTAACATTCAGAAATGATCCCCTTTCAAGGGATAACATTGCCACAAATGATTATCTAAAAATCTTTGTTGTGCATTTTGTTAACTTGAGCAAACACATATTAAGGTTATTTATATTAATATCCAAAATACAATTTTAGCAAACTACCATATAAATTAAATCTAAGATGATCTTGCCAGATAATAGCCCTTGAGATGGGAGTAAAATCTTTTGCAGAGTTAATACCTTATTGGTGTTCTTTCCATTTAATCACCCTTTTGTTTCTGCTGGACAGCCTCTGCTACTTTATTTTCCCAAATCCTACTCCAGACCACAGGTGAACCAAAATGGGTGCATTCTTTGGAAGCGGACATGGAAATCGCTGCACTATTTGTGTTAAATTTTCCTTCATTCTTCTAGAGGGAAAAGTTCACCCTAAACATTTACACAGGAAATAAGAACGGCTTATCACTGCTGTTACCAAAGTTCTGGAATAGAATCTAGACATAGAATAATAGAAATGTGAGCTGGAAGGGACCTCAAGAAGTCATCAAGTCCAGCCCCCTGTGCTGAGGCAGGACCCATTAAAACTAGACCATCCTTGACAAGTGTTTGTCCAACCTGTTTTTAAAAACCTGCAATGATGGATATTCCACAACCTCCCTTGGAAGCCCATTCCAGAGCTTATTATCCTTAGAGTTAGAAAGTTCTCCTAATATCCAACCTAAATATCCCTTGCTGTGGATTAAGCCCATTACTTCTTGCCCTACCTTCGGTGGGCATAGAAAACAACTGATCACAGCCCTTTTTATAACAGCCCTTAACATATTTGAAAACTATTAACAGATCCCCTCTCAGTCTTCTTTTCTCAACATGCCCAGGTTTTTTTTAGCCTTTCCTTATAGGTCAGGTTTTCTAAACCTTTCGTCATTTTTTTGCTCTCCCCTGGAATTTCTCCATTCTCTACTGACTGTGAGTAGTCCATGTTCCTGCTATTCTGCAACTGCCACCTCAAGAACTCCACAACTCATGAACTTCCCTTGCATCTGTCCCTTCCCTCCATGTCATATTCCACCAGCAATTTCTGAAAAGGTGGAATCTTTGCCAGACCTTTCGTGTTTGTCTAGCCTTCACCTCCACCACACAATCCTTTCGCCAGACATTTTCCGGGCTCACTCTTCTGGTCCAGAACATACTTTCTTTATGAGAAATTTCCCTGAAACTGAGCTTCCCCACTGGCTTAGGATATAGGGATAAGGTTCCAGTATGTTTTTTCCCCTCTTATCGTTGTATTGGTGACATATGCATATTCCCCATCACAGGATATGTGCTGCACACCTCAGATTCCCCTCCCTGAGCTAGCACACTATCACAGATTTCAAGAAGGAACTGAAAATCTGTTCCAGATAGTTTTTAATGAATCATCTAGTGTATGTATGTGTAGCACAGCTCTCTACTCCATGGAATGCCAGTGTATGCGACTATACGTCCCCTTTAGCAGCTGGCCCACCAAGGAGTATCTGCTATAGATAGTATTTTGGGGGCATATATTCTCTGTAGGTCAGCCATTTGAATGAGACATAGTCACAAGCACATGAGCAGTTCTGATACTCCATCCAGTAAAGGGTAGCAATGTGTGCCCACAGATTGGCCAATACAAGTTACACTCCAAATTATCACTGATTGGAGGAGGGGGGGGAAAGGGAAAGAAAAGATGACTTAGGCCAGCACTTTCAGAAGTGGCCACTAATTCTGAGTGACTGGTTTTGAAGTGCCCAACTTGAGACATTTTAACGGTGTGCCAAGTTGGGCCTCCAAAAATGGAGACGCAAATTCGGAGGTTGCTTATGAAATTTTGGACAGAGTGTATTAGCAAGATGAGGTTATGGCAGCAGTTCAATTTGGAAGCGACTGAGAATTGTTTTGCTTTGTTGTGTCATTTGACGCAATGCTGACATGATGGGTATGCACATTACACCAAACTCCTCTGCAAATGATGCTGTTGACATTAACATCAGAAAAATTGCATATATGCAGTACACATAGTAGCTGTGGACTGTCTAAATATAATTCAGGAAGGTTTTATATTCTCTTTGGGAAGAATGCTGATGACCAGGTAGCACCAGAATATCTTAGAGGTTGTTAAATTGGTGGCAGTAGTAAAATCATAGTTGGAAGACTCATAGTTTATCCTAATAATAATAAAAACTTTAAGACTAACCTTAGTAGTATTCTGGACTGAAAAGTCTTATTAAGAGTATATTATGTGTTCTTAAAGTAGCTACTTACTTCTGTCCTAGTTAGTTTACATATATGACCAGACAGGTAGAATCACAAAGGAACTTAGTTGTGGTGAAGCTCAGCATTGCCATACCTAACTTTTAGGCGCTAGAGTTGTAAAAGGATGTTGGTGCCTAACTGCTACTTTTGGTACCTAAATCCCAGAATCAGGCACCACTGGGATTCACAAAACCCCTGCTCAGTGCCTCAAACTGCTTGGCATCTAAATTTTTGCAGTAAAGGTTCCCTAGGCACCTATGTTTCAGCTATGAGCATGTGCATGCCGCCCCATGCCAGGCACCTGGATGTCTCAGCCACCCTGTGATGCATGAACTGGGGAAAGATATATGTTCCTCCGCCTAAATCACCTGCAGGTCCTGATTTGATAAGCATGCTCAGACCTCACCGGCTCGATTGGGCCCCTATAGGCAAGTTTACACAGAGCAGCCAAGAGGGAGGAAGCCTTCCCTCATAACTTTTATCCCAGTGGTTACGGTACCCACCTCAGAAGTGGGAAACCCCCGGTTCAAGTTTCCTCATCCACCTGAGGTGGAGGAGGGATTTGAACAGGGACCTGCATCTCTGAAGTGAGTGGCATAACCACTGGGTTATAGGGTATTCTGATGTGGGGTCTCTTGGTTTCTCCTGTTGAAATTGTTCTATTGTGGATAGTAAATAAAAAATGCCTGTGGAGCAGGAGGACTGGATCCTCGTCTTCCACCTCCCACGTGAGTACTCATGCATGTCTGTGTTCTCTTTCTCTCCCACTCTCCACTCCCCTACTCCCCCCAAATTATTTTCAAAGGCACAAATGTCAGTTAGGCACCTAACTCTCATTTTTGCCTCCCACTTGGGTCCCTGTATCTCATTTCCTTATCTGTGAAATTAGGATAATAATACTTCCTTTCTCCCTTCCTTTGTGTGTCTAGACTGTAAGTTCCTCAGGGCAGGGACTGACTGTTACAATATTGTGTTGTGTTATATATGTGTTAGAGCATCTATGGGGCCCCCAATCTCAGTTTGGACCTGGAGGTGCGACCATCATTATATAAATGATAAATAATCATTATAACTTGAATGAAAACACTACGCAAACTCTTAGCAATGGCGGAGAGCTGTATCAAAAGTATTCTAATTACAGCAGAGGAAAGTCCTGGGACTGATCTGGCCAGGAGGGAGAGCCACAACACCGGAGGAAGTTGCTGCCTTGAGAGAGAGGAAGATACCATGCTACATGCAGCTGCCAGAAGGTACCTTGTGGTGAGCAGATACCATGCATGCTGCCTTAACCCAGAGGGTAACCTTGGGACAGTTGCAGGAGGGAATAGGAAGTGGCCTGGGGAAGGCAGCCTTTAGCGCCCCTGGCTGTCAGATCACTGATAGTCCGTAAAGGGCCCTAGGTTGGAGCCTGGTGGACTGGGAGGGTGCGGGCTCCCCTACCAATCACTGCCCCTGCAAGTCGTGGGCCTAAACCCCTGCCCAGCAGGTGATGCTCCTCTATCAACCAGCCTCTGAGCGAGGACTGTCACACCATCATATATTCCTTTACCTACTAAACCTGTGTTTCTACATATCATTAAAATAAAAGGAAAGTACATCCATAGTAAATGAGACAAAAATCTTTATAAATTAGCTACAGGGTTCCTGTGTCACCAGGTTTAATTCTGTAACAATAGCAGCATTTGAGAAGTTCTATAAAAGTATTCTAATTACAGAAGAAACCCAAGGAAATCATTCAGATCCTATCTGTGTTCCTCTAATATTCTTCTTGTATTTTTAATTTTTTTTTTTTTTTAAAAAGCCTTCTTTAACAGGCACATCCTGTGTTGTCAGTTTTGTGCAGCTCCCCCTCCTGTTCAGGCTGCATAATTCACAAGATGTAATAGGAGGAAGGAAATTTTGTGTAAATTATTTTTTACATTTTAAAATAACACAGTAGGGAGATTAGAAACTGGATCCCTTTCTGATTTGCTTTACCTTACAAAAGCAGAACAAGCCTAAAGTTTCCAATCTGTAATACTCCATGTTTTTAAAATTACAGGCCTGAGAGGTTTGTTTGGCATGAAATGAAAACCACTAACAAATTGCTAGTGGTAAAACATTGCATGAACATTGTTTCTTGCAAAATATTGGAAATAACTATTGTAGCATTACTCAACAGTTAAGCAACCTCTGTTTACTGTAAGTATTAGCTGCTTGAACAACGTGTACTGCATACGTATATTCACTCCCTCTGGATCCAAACTCCTAAATGGTCACATGGACCATAAAAGCAAAACAAAAACTCAGCAAACAAGTCCTTTTTCTAACTGGCCTGATGTCTGTAGTTGGAAAGCACTGCTAACTTCCAAAGTCACTAAACAGAACCATGTTTATTTTTTAAAGTACACAAAACAGTTTGAAAGGATACATCTCATTTAGAGGAAAAAAATGATTTGGTTATGCTTGCTATTTGAGGCGTTCAGCCAAATTGTGCATGATGGTATGTACAAAGCCATCATGCATTTATTTAGGTCCTCACAGGAAACAATTAGACCTACTCCTTGTGGAATGGTCCTACAACTCCTTGTGTGAGAATGCCACACATTTGAGGTTGGAAAAACATGTATGACCCCTCTTCCTCAGGGCAGAAAGTGAAGAATTTTAAAGAAATTGAAGAATTCCCCCATGAAGGAAAGAATTCAGTGCAGTTCAGTGCAATGATAGGAAAAGATAAACTCACTTGGCCTTTTACCCATTTACTTTATATAGGGCCTGATCTTGTAGGTTCTGAGTGACTCCAGTTCCCACTGGCTTCAGTGGGAGTTTGGGATGCTCAGGGCTTCTCAGGAAGTGTTCAGAACTTACCAGGACTGGTTCCATATTTTCTCTGGTATACTTCTATAGGATCACATGGTAATTAGAGAGTGACCTGATTTGTAACCATAAGTCCAAACTCCTCCAGGTTTTCTTTGATTTATTATTTATTTTTGGAGAGGGTCAGTGTGGAGGTGGGGAAGGTTTTCAGATTTGATTCCCCCCATTTCAAATCTGCTTCTACAATTTTGGTTCCAGTTGGAATCTAAAACTAAAAGGGTCTATTTCCCAAATCCAGTGCTGTTGCAGCCCAAGATGCAGAGACACAGCAAAAACTGCCCATCACTTGATTTTGAGGCAATATCTTACGAGGATGGATCACAAGTTCTTGATGCCATCAAGCCTAAACACAAAGCATAACCATAGTTCATCTTGAATTTGAACCACAGCATAAACCTAGTCTGGATCCAAACATGTCCTCTTTGGACCATCTGCCACTGCTGTGTATAATGCTACTTCTATGCAACATCTCGAAAAATAATATTTCAATGTATTTCAAAGATACCAGGGGCCAAATTCTTTTCTGAGTTACACCAGTGAAACTGAACATAATTTCAGGTTTCAGAGTAGCAGCTGTGTTAGTCTGTATTCGCAAAAAGAAAAGGAGTACTTGTGGCACCTTAGAGACTAACAAATTTATTTGAGCATCAGCTTTCGTGAGCTACAGCTCACTTCATCGGATGCATTCAGTGGAAAATACAGTGGGGAGATTTATATACTT
This sequence comes from Natator depressus, assembly GCF_965152275.1. NCBI lineage: Eukaryota > Metazoa > Chordata > Testudines > Cheloniidae > Natator > Natator depressus. The sequence goes on from NC_134239.1 coordinate 109,066,790, forward strand.
AGAGAACATTAAAGAATGGGTGTTACCATACACACTGTAACCAGAGTGATCACTTAAGGTGAGCTATTACCAGCAGAAGAGCGGGGGGGGGGGGGGAACCTTTTGTAGTGATAATCAAGGTGGGCCACTTCCAGCAGTTGACAAGAACGTCTGAGGAACAGTGGGGAGTGGGAGGGGGATAAACATGGGGAAATAGTTTTACTTTGTGTAATGACCCATCCACTCCCAGTCTTTATTCAAGCCTAAGTTAATTGTATCCAGTTTGCAAATTAATTCCAATTCAGCAGTCTGTCGTTGGAGCCTCAGAGTAGAGCCGTGTTAGTCTGTATTCGCAAAAAGAAAAGGAGTACTTGTGGCACCTTAGAGACTAACCAATTTATCTGAGCATAAGCTTTCGTGAGCTACAGCTCACTTCATCGGGTGCATAAAAGTGGAAAATGCAGTGAGGATATTTTTATACACACAGACCATTTTTATACACAATGACTTAGCCACTCCCAGTCTCTATGCTAAGTCATTATGCCAGGTAACCTATTTCCCCTTGTTTTTTCCAGCCCCCCATTCCTCAGACGTTCTTGTTGAACCCTGGATTTATGCTGGAAATGGCCCACCTTGATTATCATACACATTGTAAGGAGAGTGATCACTTTAGATAAGCTATTACCAGCAGGAGAGTGGGGTGGGAGGAGAGAAAACCTGGATTTGTGCTGGAAATGGCCCACCTTGATTATCATACACATTGTAAGGAGAGGTTTCAGAGTAACAGCCGTGTTAGCCTGTATTCGCAAAAAGAAAAGGAGTACTTGTGGCACCTTAGAGACTAACCAATTTATCTGAGCATAAGCTTTTGTGAGCTACAGCTCACTTCATCGGATGCATACTGTGGAAAGCGTAGAAGATCTTTTTACATACACACAAAGCATGAAAAAATACCTCCTCCCACCCCACTCTCCTGCTGGTAATAGCTTATCTAAAGTGATCACTCTCCTTACAATGTGTATGATAATCAAGTTGGGCCATTTCCGGCACAAATCCAGGTTTTCTCACACCCCCCCCCACAAACCCACTCTCCTGCTGGTAATAGCTTATCTAAAGTGACCACTCTCCTTACAATGTGTATGATAATCAAGGTGGGCCATTTCCAGCACAAATCCAGGGTTTAACAAGAACGTCTTGGGGGGGGGGTAGGAAAAAACAAGGGGAAATAGGTTACCTTGCATAATGACTTAGCCACTCCCAGTCTCTATTCAAGCCTAAGTTAATTGCATCAAATTTGCAAATGAATTCCAATTCAACAGTTTCTCGCTGGAGTCTGGATTTGAAGTTTTTTTGTTGTAATATCACAACTTTCATGTCTGTAATCACGTGACCAGAGAGATTGAAGTGTTCTCCGACTGGTTTATGAATGTTATAATTCTTGACATCTGATTTGTGTCCATTTATTCTTTTACGTAGAGACTGTCCAGTTTGACCAATGTACATGGCAGAGGGGCATTGCTGGCACATGATGGCATATATCACATTGGTGGATGTGCAGGTGAACGAGCCTCTGATAGTGTGGCTGATGTTATTAGACCCTGTGATGGTGTCCCCTGAATAGATATGTGGGCACAGTTGGCAACGGGCTTTGTTGCAAGGATAGGTTCCTGGGTTAGTGGTTCTGTTGTGTGGTATGTGGTTGCTGGTGAGTATTTGCTTCAGGTTGGGGGGCTGTCTGTAGGCAAGGACTGGCCTGTCTCCCAAGATTTGTGAGAGTGTTGGGTCGTCCTTCAGGATAGGTTGTAGATCCTTAATAATGCGTTGGAGGGGTTTTAGTTGGGGGCTGAAGGTGACGGCTAGTGGCGTTCTGTTATTTTCTTTGTTAGGCCTGTCCTGTAGTAGGAGACTTCTGGGAACTCTTCTGGCTCTATCAATCTGTTTCTTCACTTCCGCAGGTGGGTACTGTAGTTGTAAGAATGCTTGATAGAGATCTTGTAGGTGTTTGTCTCTGTCTGAGGGGTTGGAGCAAATGTGGTTGTATCGCAGAGCTTGGCTGTAGACGATGGATCGTGTGGTGTGGTCAGGGTGAAAGCTGGAGGCATGTAGGTAGGAATAGCGGTCAGTAGGTTTCCGGTATAGGGTGGTGTTTATGTGACCATCGTTTATTAGCACTGTAATATCAAGGAAGTGGATCTCTTGTGTGGACTGGACCAGGCTGAGGTTGATGGTGGGATGGAAATTGTTGAAATCATGGTGGAATTCCTCAAGGGCTTCTTTTCCATGGGTCCAGATGATGAAGATGTCATCAATATCAGCCTTCAGATCAGGGGCACTGCTATGGGTACCCGCATGGCCCCACAGTATGCCAACATTTTTATGGCTGACTTAGAACAACGCTTCCTCAGATCTCGTCCCCTAACGCCCCTACTCTACTTGCGCTATATTGATGAAATCTTCATCATCTGGACCCATGGAAAAGAAGCCCTTGAGGAATTCCACCATGATTTCAACAATTTCCATCCCACCATCAACCTCAGCCTGGTCCAGTCCACACAAGAGATCCACTTCCTTGATACTACAGTGCTAATAAACGGAGGAGAGTGGTCACTTTAGATAAGCTATTACCAGCAGGAGAGTGGGTTTGTGTGTGTATGTGGGGGGGGGGGTGAGAAAACCTGGATTTGTGCTGGAAATGGCCCAACTTGATTATCATACACATTGTAAGGAGAGTGATCACTTTAGATAAGCTATTACCAGCAGGAGAGTGGGGTGGGAGGGGGTATTTTTCATGCTTTGTGTGTATATAAAAAGATCTTCTACACTTTCCACAGTATGCATCTGATGAAGTGAGCTGTAGCTCACGAAAGCTTATGCTCAAATAAATTGGTTAGTCTCTAAGGTGCCACAAGTACTCCTTTTCTTATTGTAAGGAGAGTGATCACTTTAGATAAACTATTACCAGCAGGAGAGTGGGGTAGGGGGAGAGAAAACCTTTTGAAGTGATAAACACCCATTTTTTCATGGTCTGTGTGTATAAAAATATCCTCACTGCATTTTCCACTTTTATGCATCCGATGAAGTGAGCTATAGCTCACGATAGCTTATGCTCAAATAGATTCATAGATTCATAGGTATTTAGGTCAGAAGGGACCATTATGATCATCTAGTCTGACCTCCTGCACAATGCAGGCCACAGAATTTCACCCACCACTCCTACAAAAAAACCTCACACCTATATCTGTGCTATTGAAGTCCTCAAATCGTAGTTTAAAGACTTCAAGGAGCAGAGAATCCTCCAGCAAGTGACCCGTGCCCCATGCTACAGAGGAAGGCGAAAAACCTCCAGGGCCTCTTCCAATCTGCCCGGGAGGAAAATTCCTTCCTGACCCCAAATATGGCAATCAGCTAAACCCTGAGCATATGGGCAAGATTCATCAGCCAGATACTACAGAAAATTCTTTCCTGGGTAACTCAGATCCCACCCCACCTAACAGCCCATCACAGGCCATTGGGCCTATTTACCATGAATATTTAATTACCAAAACCATGTTATCCCATCATACCATCTCCTCCATAAACTTATCGAGTTTAATCTTAAAGCCAGATAGATCTTTTGCCCCCACTGCTTCCCTTGGAAGGCTATTCCAAAACTTCACTCCTCTGATGCTTAAAAACCTTCGTCTAATTTCTAGTCTAAATTTCCTAGTGGCCAGCTTATGTCCATTTGTTCTTGTGTCCACATTGGTACTGAGCTTAAATAATTCCTCTCCCTCTCCGGTATTTATCTCTCTGATATATTTACAGAGAGCAATCATATCTCCCCTCAACCTTCTTTTAGTTAGGCTAAACAAGCCAAGCTCCTTGAGTCTCCTTTCATAAGACAAGTTTTCCATTCCTCGGATCATCCTAGTAGCCCTTCTCTGTACCTGTTCCAGTCTGAATTCATCCTTCTTAAACATGGGAGACCAGAACTGCACACAGTATTCCAGGTGAGGTCTCACCAGTGCCTTGTATAACGGTACTAAAACCTCCTTATCCCTACTGGAAATACCTCTCCTGATGCATCCCAAGACTGCATTAGCTTTTTTCACGGCCACTTCACATTAGCGGCTCATAGTCAACCTATGATCAACCAATACTCCAAGGTCCTTTTCCTCCTCCGTTACTTCTAATTGATGCGTCCCTAGCTTATAACTAAAATTCTTGTTATTAATCCCTAAATGCATGACCTTACACTTCTCACTATTAAATTTCATCCTATTACTATTACTCCAGTTTACAAGGTCATCCAGATCCTCCTGTAGGGTATCCCTGTCCTTCTCTAAATTGGCAATACCTCCCAGCTTTGTATCATCCGCAAACTTTATTAGCACACTCCCACTTTTTGTGCCGAGGTCAGTAATAAAAAGATTAAATAAGATTGGTCCCAAAACCGATCCTTGAGGAACTCCACTGGTAACCTCCCTCCAGCCTGACAGTTCACCTTTCAGTAGGACCTGTTGTAGTCTCCCCTTTAACCAATTCCTTATCCACCTTTCAATTTTCCTATTGATCCCCATCTTATCCAATTTAAATAAACTGGTTAGTCACTAAGGTGCCACAAGTACTCCTTTTCTTTTCGTTGGAGTCTGTTTTTGAAGTTTTTTTGTTGAAGTATTGCAACTTTTAGGTCTGTAATCGAGTGACCAGAGAAATTGAAGTGTTCTCCAACTGGCTTTTGAATGTTATAATTCTTGATGTCTGATTTGTGTCCATTTATTCTTTTATGTAGAGACTGTCCAGTTTGACCAATGTAATGGCAGAGGGGCATTGCTGGCACATGATGGCATATATCACATTGGTAGATGTGCAGGTGAACGAGGCACACTTCCTGAGAAGCCACACTACCACCCACCCCCCACTGTTCCTCAGACGTTCTTGTCAACTGCTGGAAATGGCCCACCTTGATTATCACTACAAAATTTCCTCCCCCCCCTCCCCCCGCCCCGCTCTCCTTCAGTGATCACTCTGGTTACAGTGTGTATGGTAACACCCATTGTTTCATGTTCTCTATGTATATAAATCTCCCCACTGTATTTTCCACTGAATGTATCCGATGAAGTGAGCTGTAGCTCACGAAAGCTTATGCTTAAATAAATTTCGTAGTCTCTAAGGTGCCACAAGTACTCCTTTTCTTTTTGAACATAATTTAGTTCTTGTACAATAATTTAAATTAAATGCATTCCCTGAATTTTGTTAATGTGTGTGAAATACCCTCTTACATGCTGAAAACTAAATTGTCTATGACACGTTTGTCTTTCATAATTTGAACAAGTATTGATTATTTCATTCTTTTTTCAGTGGAACTGAAATTAACATGGATCTTTTGGGTTACATTTGGATTCTGGTGATTCCTTCCTCATTTCCAAACTTTTAATTTTGACAAATACACTTGGAGATGTGTGCTTGATATTTTTTCCTTACTTTTTGATCAACTCTACATGCATTCATCAATAAAAAGAAACCAGCTCTCAGAATGAAAGTTTGTTGTTTAACAACTTCCCTCGCTGCTGGTTGGCTGACTCTGCAACCTCAGTGCAGAAAATATTACAGGTCCTATATAAACATGGCTAGAATTATACTTCCATGAATTTTCTGGAAGGTAGGAAGTAATACAATGGGTTTAAATTGTAAACTAAGGCACAGAATGTGTCACAATATATTCAGCAAATGATAATGCAAACTGCAGTAAAATGGAGATGGGGGAATTGCATCTGGTTGAGAAATTACTGAATACTTAGAACCAGGAACAAGAATACAGAAAATTGAGGGTTGGCAGGTGGATGAATTCCCTACTAGACTAAACCAGATTTAAAGTAGGTCAGATTTTCCCTTTTGAGAATGAGGATAAGGAACATAACTCTGTGTGACATGTGATCCATTATATTTAATTTTCTTCATTTCCATCCTCTCCCAGGAGCCTTGCCGATTGAAAATCTTGGGTTTTACAACTATGGCAATTATCTAAACTAATACTATAGAGTTACCTGCAATCATTGTTATTATACTTTAAGGATCTGTTAACATTTTTGTTAGGGGTCCCCTTTCCCCCCTTGATTTAAAATTTGGCTGCTAAAATTAGCTCCAGCTAAAACTTGGAATGCACACCCTCGCAGACAAGCTTTAGCGAAAATATGTCCTGGACCTGTCTGCAACTTTACTTGTGTAACTCTTCTGTCAGGTGGTGTTGGCAGGAACAAGGGCTGGGATCAAATAGCGAGGGGTTCCTCTTAAGTGTAACAAAATACCACTGGCTCAAACTCTCACCAAAAAAACCTGGGCTCACTAAATATCCTCCTTGGGTGCACTTAATAAGCAATACTTCCCCACCCACAAACACTGAGTCTGTGCATGAAACAAGAAACATTTTCTTAGGGGAAACGGGAACAGTCGGCATCAAACTGGGAAAACACAGCAACAACAGATCAACATTTATATTAAGAATAATATTATGCTGGGGGTTGGGTGAAATCTAATTGAAGTGGGGGGGGGGTCATAATAGACACCCTTCATTCAGGATAAATGTAAAAAGCAATTAAGCTTCTTTATGGACTAGATCGCTGAAACAACAAGAGCCTCCACCCAAAACACAAGCCATGCAGCTTGAGGTTTTTCCCTGTGGTCAGCATGCAAATGCATGGTATTACAGGCTGGGAATTGTTAGATGGAGCTATTATGTTGCACTCCATATGTTTATGGAAATATGCTTATAAGTGTAAATATAATGTAACTGGAATATGCTTTATGCAAAAGGTCTCTTGTAAGGTATCATTACAAAACTTATAATCTACTGAGTGTGTTCATCCTATCTGTATAAATGTATCATTCTTGTATCTGAAACTAGAAATATGAAGTATTACTCTGAAATCCTATTGTAACTATGCAAAGTGTGGGCCATTAATGGTGGCTTGGAATCTTAATGGCTCCTATTGACCAGGACAATTGGTTGTAAATGGCTCTGTTTACTTGTAAGCCTTCCTCTGTTCCTGGGAGTCAGGCCGGAAAGAATGGAGACTTGGGGTCTCACAGGACATGTGACCATGTCACCTGGTACTGGAATCCATCTTAAACCTGGTGCTTTTCCATTTAGAAGGAGGGGTGGGGATCCAGAGAGACAAAAGTTTCCCCCCTTGTGACAAAGCCATAAAAGGGAGTGGAACAGAACAAAGGGGGCTGCCAATCCTGATAAATCTCCTAGTTACCATTTGAACTGGAACTAACAAGAACTGTACCAGGGGAAAGGATTGGGCCCAGACTAGAAGGAGTCTAGTCTGTGAAAGAAGCTTTTTGGAACATCTCTGAGGGTGAAATTTACCTCTATTCAGTTTCTTAAATGTATTAGGCTTAGACTTGCATGTTTTGTGTTATTTTGCTTGGTAACTTACTTTGTTCTCTCTGTTATTACTTGAAACCCCTTAATTCCTACTTTTTATACTTAATAAAATCACTTTTGTTTATTAATCATCCCAGAGTAAGTGATTAATACCTGGGGGAGCAAACAGCTGTGCATATCTCTCTATCATTGTTATAGAGGGCAGACAATTTATGAGTTTACCCTGCATAAGCTTTATGCAGAGTAAAACGGATTTATTGGGGGTTTGGATCCCATTGGGAGCTGGGTGTCTGAGTGCTGGAGATAGGTAACTTGCTGAGCAGTTTTTGGTTAAAGTTTGCAGCTTTGGGGTGTGGACCAGACCTGGATCTGTGTTGCAGCAGACTAGCATGTCTGGCTCAACAAGGCAGGGTTCTGGAATCCCAAGCTGGCAGTGGAAAACGGGCTCAGAGGTAATTCTAGCACGTCAGATGACAGCCTCAAGGGGGTATCTGTGACCGAACCTGTCACACAAGCATTCTGAGTGTGTGTGGTGGGGGTATTGTTTGATGGAGCACTCTGTTTGTATGTGTATAAGAGAAGAAGGGGCAGAAACCCCACAGAAGCACACAGAATAAGCAGCAGTGAAATGTCAGAGACAGCCAGAGAAGCACTTGTAGCATGACCCTGAAAAAGAAAAACCTCAAGAAAGAGATTTTGGCTAGAGTGCTTGCTGGTAAAAGGCTTAGAAGGGTGAGCAAAATAACTGTCTCCTGCTGTTTGATTCTTACTGTGTTCAGGGGAACAGGACTTTGTATACATTTTTTGTCTATACAATTGCATCAAAGCTGTACCTGCCTTCATCATCAATTTCTCCCTCTAACAGACAGAACCTGTAAGATCCTGCATGTTGGCTAATCACTCTGGTCAAAAGGGGTAACAAAAGTAAAATACACACACAGTAACTTTGGCAATAGTCCTTTACCTCAGTTCCTCGCCTGCCAGTGTGAATATCCAATAGGCAGGTGTCCCTTTAGTGCATCACTTCCTACTTCCTCCTCCATTACACTGCACTCATGGTTTGGTGTCAGTGGGTAGTCAGAGAGTGTAGGAGTGCACTCAGGCAGCCTGTCTCCAGCCCCTCAGGGAAGTGCTGCCTGGTCCGTTCCTGAGGCTCCACCACCTCACACAGCTACAGTAATTTCAGCTTTACTGGTGCTGGGAAGGGGGAGCCCCTCAGTGGAGCACACTCAGCTCTGCCTTGCTGCTGAGCTCTGCAGCTTCAGCAAAGAGCTGTCCCTGTGCCATTGCCTCTGCCTAAGTCAGTGGAGGGAGATCATAAAAGATGCTTAATCAGAGTTCTTGTTACTAGAGATTTACTCCTTGCCACAAGATAGGAACCCTTTTTCACTCTCTCTTCTCAGTTCAGTCCTGCTGCCTCATCAATTCAGTGTTCATGTACAGTTTTTGTGACTCCTCAAAGTGTCATTTTGAGGATTTCTGGGTAGAAAGTTTATGAAAATGAGCTCTCTGTGGCCTTACTTTCCCTTGTTCAACAATAAATGGTGGCAGAGTGCTCCTTCCTCTATGAAGCTTTTGTCCGCTCTTTCCCCTGTTGTAGCGAGTGCCCTCCTATAGCAACCTGCATGGAACTTTGAGGGAGGAGCATAGGTTGCAGGAGGCAAGATTTTGGAGGAGGCATAGGAAGTCAGTCTGCGTACACACGGCTAGAATGCTGCGTACAAACTGCGTACACACGGCTAGCTGCACTTGCATCATCTCTGTAAACAGTTCTGTTAATAAACAGCCAGATTAATTTTAGGAACATACAGTCTTCTCATGTTATTACCCAGCATGCGGTATGTGTAACATCTACCCTCTATAGCAGTGGTGGGCAACCAGCGGCCCACGGGCTGCACGTGGTCCGTCAGGGTAAGCCACTGGCGGGCTGCAAGACATGTTCTTTACACTGACTGTCCACAGGCACAGCTGCCTGGAGCAACCAGTGGCTGCGGTTCACCGTTCCCAGCCAACGGGAGCTGCGCGAAGTGGCATGGGTTGCAGGGACGTGCTGGATGCCACTTCCCACAGCTCCCATTGGCCAGGAATGGCGAACCACGGCCACTGGGAGCTGTGGGCGGCAACGCATGGGGACAGTCAACGTAAGCAAAATGTCTTGCAGTCTGCCAGCAGATTACCTTGACGGGCTGCGTGCGGCCCGTGGGCCGCAGGTTGCCCACCGCTGCTCTATAGCTAGAGGACACAGGGCTAACGCTTGTTATCTGGGCACCAATTTAGGCATGTTAACACATACAAAAATTGAAGTGTCATATGGAGAGAAAACAATTCACCATGCCGTCTAATTTGGTTCTCTTGAAACGGTCTGGGAACTCTGAATGAGAGATGGAAAATGGACTTCTAGGGACTGTACAATTAAAGGCTACCTGTGCTGAAACTCTGGGGCCCGTTGAGCAAGGGTGACAGAACTGGGCTCATGGTACCTGCCAGGCTCCTGGAACTGGATGTGAACTGACAGAGACAGAAGCCTACGTGCAAGGAGACTGACTTGAATCTCCAAAAAGAAATTCACACCATGGGCCCCTCCCTCCACACAGGTAGCTCTATATGACCTCAAGGGACCCTCTTAGAAAAAAAAAATACCAGGATCCTCAGCAAGCTCTCAGATGCCTCTGTTGAGACCTGAGTTCTACACTCAACCAGGTGTAAAGGGTAACATGGAACTGCTCTGCCCAAGGAGCAGCCCCAGGGAGGAATTATGACACAGAATGTCATAATTCCTTTCCTATTTCCCTTTTGCTCCAGGGTCAGGCAGTGGGGTAAGTTACTGCAGCCCTTGAAAGCGTGCAGTTTGCTTACTTCCACGCTGGCCAACAAGTGAAAGTGCAGAACCAAGGCTCCACCTACTCTTCACCTTGTCGCCCATTTGCTCACAGAGTATCTAGGCCTCAAGGGCTACAATCCACACCCAGACTGAACTCAAGATCCAGGTAGGCCAAGCAAGGGGATAGGGTGGGGTTGAACTTCACTGCCTCTCACTCCCCAGCACAACTGAGTGAGACAAAGAGTCTCAGGGCTACACAGGCAGAGCATGGAAAGCCATCAGGGAGGAGGGAGATCCATGGCCTTCCCAGCTGAGCGTACAAACTCCGTCCATGGTTGGCAAACTACTGCAATCAGGGAGTGAGGTTCACAAATACACAAAACCTTGAATTCAATATTCAGCTTGAGTGGGCTTGAAATTAAATGCAAATACTCGTATGCAAGAAGAATGATCAGAAACCAGTTCCCACACCACCACCAGAGTATTGAATTTGGAATTGTGTATAGATGGATCTAGCTCTATCCAGCAACCCCGGCCCCTCCAGCACCAAGAATCTCTTGTAGTTTTACTGTATAATACTCTGAATTCATGTTTAAATTCTGATACCACAATTTACAAAGGCTTTCATAACATATTGTAGTAACCTAATGGGAGGAGGCTATTTAAAGCACCTAGGTCTACCCACTACTGCACCTTTACTTTTATTGGAAGGGATGGTATTTTGTGCAAAAAAAATTCAATCTTGCTAACTCATGTAGTGGTTTTGATACTAAAATTTTTTTTAAAAAGTACAACCAGCATTTTAAAAATGGAGGGCCAGATTCTCAGGTGGGTAAATTGGCATAGCTCCAGCAAAGACAATGTATTGAGTCAAATCCTCCAAAATCATGAGGCTGGTTTACATTTATATTTTTAAAACTCCTGGTGTCAGTCATAAGGTTTCACGTTTTCAAACTTCACTCTGCAACCTGGAGGGCTGGACAGATACTTTTTATTAAAAAATGAAAGCTGAGATTCTCATGTTATCACATGCCTCCAGGAGCTGGGGCTTTAAGAAAAGCAATAAATATAAGACTCGTAATAAAATCATAAGAGTTGGCAATGCTGCCAATCTAACTGAAATCTGAATCTGGTCCTCTTTATCATCCTTATATCTGAATTTCTTTGTTCCTAATTTGTCCAACTTTTAAATGACATATCATTTGTAATTTTCCCCTCTCTTTCCTTCTCTTATAACAGGTTCTCCCTTAAAATTTTTAATACAATCTCCTTGCCCCCATGGGATTTTGAATGTAAGCTCTGTGCTCTTGTATCATGAAGCACTACCAATAGTACATGCATTTTTCTGGAGGGCTGAGGAGATGAAGGGGGTGAGAGTGGGAAGCTATTTTCCATCTATAATCATGTGTAATGGATGACAACCATGTGAATACACACTCATAATTCACTCCTAGGACTTCACTGCTGTTCAAACATTACTTGAGTAGCCTCACAAGTGATAAACACATGTTATAAGCAGGCAAAGCCAGCTAGATCACAGGCTATTACAGAATCCCAGTTATACCACAGCAGCCTCAGAGGTTTGGCAGATTAGTAGTACTTGTATATTACACAGTGTTCTTCTGAAACAGATTTGCAGCAATTCTGCACTGTGGCGTAAGGTTCTGAGCACCTAAAGTGATATTTACACCTATCAGTGATCCATTATTTTGCTTCTCAGTGCCAGTCTAGCCACTAATTCCATGAAGCAATCAGCAGTTGCCCTCCTCCCCAGCCAGTAATCACATTACCCTGGGGCATGAAAGCAACAGAAAGAGGTGTAAGACCTTTATCCAAGACCATTCTACTGTCATTTCCCTTGTGAGTTCTTTGTTCAAAATGAGCTTCCTTTTGAAGTGATGCATTAAATACAGAAAAAAAGTGGTAATGTAGCTGTTGCTGTTGGGTTTTTTTGTTTTTTTAAACCAAAACTTGTGCCTTCCCCTCCCCAATCTGTTGTACAAAAGTCACAGAGCTGCTGATGCACATATTGTTATCTATTTATACAGTCGAGTCCAGATGACTGATACAATGACTCCTGAAATCCAAATTCTGACATCAGGCTTTAAGCGACAATGACATCGGATGCTGCCAAAGACATTTGCCTCCTCTGTTTTGAAATGTCAAGTTGGTTGTGGGAGACGGTGAGAAGCCAGTTCTTTGTAAAAAAAATTCTGAAGTGCGATACCAACTACAGACCACAAATTTTGCTGCTGCTGCAAATCACAGGCCCCCCAAGGACATGGCTAATACTGTCACCATTTTCTACTGTTTGCAGAATACTGCTACAGAATTCATGTACACGGGCTGTAGAAAGTGTCCCTGACATGGTGCAGAATCCCAGAGCTATCACTTATTACATTTGATGAAGAATAAGGACTGGGGGAGGGGAGGTTGGAGTGTTCAAAGGCACAAAGGGCATTTAGGCACCTAATGCTCATTGCAAGTCAGTGGCAGTTGGGTGCCTAACTGCCCTCTATGCCTTTAAAAAATTCTCCCCTCCCCCCGCCTTCCATTCTAAGAAATCATGACCACACAAGCGTTTCCTTTTGCAAACATTCTGGAGACTCAAAATCACCCAACCAAATAGGTGTAGATAACAGATTAAAAGAGCTACAATCAGGGGTGCCGGAACAGGTGGGGGCAGGGGGGCATGGCCCCATCACTTTTTACCAGTCATAAGGGTGAACGATGTGGGGGAGGGGACAGAGAGGAGTGACCAGGGGGTGGGGTCTTGGGGGAAAAGGGGTGCAAGGGAAGGGCCGCGGGGAGAAGGGGCGGCGCAAGAGGTGGGGCCATGGTTTGGGCACCCGTGGCCCCCCACTTTTAGGGAGTTTCTGCCCCTCCTGGCTATAATCACTGTTGAAGCAAGTTTGTAACTTTCATTATCACTGGAGAAATTTTTGAACCAGCTGCAAGAGCTTGCCGGGGTGGACAGAACAGCTTGTCACTGGGTGTGTTTTTTCCAAGAGGTCCAGGAGAGTACAGCTCATAAGCATACTGTAGGACTCCATCCTTTTCTGCCTTCCATTTGAAGTCCATATTAAACAACAATGGGATCTCACAGAAGCATAGAAATGTAGGAAGGGACCTTGAGAAGTTAGCAAGTCCAGCCCCCTGCACTGTGGCGGGACCAAGTAAACATAGACCATCTTTGATGGGTGTTTGTCCAACCTGTTCTTAAACACCTCCTGTAATGGGGATTCTACAACTTTCCTTGGAAGTCTATTCCAGTGCTTAACTACCCTTACAGTTAGAAAGTTTTTCTTAATATCTAACCTACATCTCCCTTGCTGCAGATTACACCCATCATTTCTTGTCCTACCCTCAGTGGATATGGACAACTATAGAGCACAGTCCTCTTTATAACAGTCCTTAGCAGATCTGAAGACTGTTATCTCCCCACTCAATCTTCTCTTCTCCAGACTAAACAAACCCAGTTTTTTCAATCGTTCCTCGTAGATCATGTTTTCCAGATCTTTAATCTTTTTTGTTGCTCTCCTTTGAACTTTCTCAAATTTGTCCACATCTTTCCTAAAGTGTGGCACCCAGAATTGGACACAGTACTCCAGCGGAGGCCTCACCAGTGCAGAGTAGAGCTAGACAATCACCTCCCATGTCTTACATACAGCATTCCTGTTTATACACCGCAGAATGATATTAGCCTTTTTTCCAACTGCATCAAATTGTTGACTCATACTCAATTTGTGATCCACTATAACCCCCAGATCCTTTTAAGCAGTACTGCCACAATGTTCCCTCTAATTTTTGACAGGCTGTGTGAGCAAAAAATTGCTTCTGTGCAAATTTTTGTGCTTCTGTGCAAATTTTTGTGTGCATGATGTTTCGCCATGTGCGCACGGTTTAGGATCTGTGTGCACGCGCGCACACCCACACAGCTTAGAGGGAACAGTGACTGCCACCTAAGCAATTATTCCCCATTTTGTAGTTGTGTATTTGATTTTTCCTTCCTAAACATAGTACTTTGCACTTGTCTTTACTGAACTTCATCTTGTTGAATTCAGACAAGTTCTCCAATTTGTCAAGGTCCTTTTGAATTCGAATTCTGTCCTCCAAAATGCTTGTAACACCTTCCAGTGTGGTGTCATCTGCAAATTTTAAAAGCATACTCTCCACTCCATTTTCTGAGTCATTAATGAAAATATTGGATAGTAGCAGACAAAGGACTCCCCATGCAGGACTCCACTGTATAAGCCAACCCAGTGAACTATTGATATGGTCTTTCAATCAGTTGTGCACCCACCTTATAGTAATTCCATCTAGACCACATTTCCCTATTGCTTATGAAAATGTCATGTCGGACTAAGTCAGAAACATTACTAAAATAAAAATATATCACGTCTACTGCTTCTCCCCTATTCAGTGGGTCAGTAACCCTGTTGAAGGAGGAAATTAGGCTGGTTTGACATGATTTGTTCCTGACAAATCCATGCTGGCTATTCCTTATAAATCTATTATCCTCCAGGTGCTTACAAATTAATTGTTTAATAATTTATTCCAATATCTTTCCAGGTATCAAAGTTAGGCTTATTGGTCTATAATTCCCCAGCTCCTCTCTGTTCCCCTTCTCCAGTCTTCTGGGACTTCACCTGTTCTCTAAGAGTTCTCAAAGGTAATTGCTAACAATGCTGAGATTGCTTCAGCTAGTTCCTTAAGTACCCTATGATAGATTTCAGTAGGCCCTGCCAACTTGAATACATCTAAGTTATCTAATATTCTTTAACCTATTCTTTCCCTATTTTTGACTTGCAGTCTTTCCCCCCCTCACTGTTAATATTACTTGTGTTGAGAGTCTGGTAACCATTAATCTTTTCAGTGAAGACTGAAGCAAAATAGACATTAAGCACCTCAGCTTTCTTGATGTCATAAGTTATTAGCTCTCCTTTCCCACTAAGTAGAGGACCAACACGTTCCTTCACTTTTCTCTTTCTCCTAATGTATTTAAAGAACCTCTTCTTATTGCCTTTTGTGTCCCTGGCTAGGTGTAACTCATTTTGTGCCTTGGCCTTTCCAATTTTGTTCCTAAATGGCTTCACTGGTTGGGCTGCAGTGTCAGAATATGCCACTGATATTCAATTCTCTGTCTGCTTTGAATTCTACAGTCTTGTTGCTGTCCCAGACCCAAATTCATCTAACACTGCTGACATCAATAACACCAGACTAGAGATAAATTTGCCACCCAAGTATAGAGGCAGGGATCAGGATGAAAATAAACTGGCTACAACTCAGCCCAGATAGGAGAAGATGTGATAGGGGGAAACAGTTACAGGCATGGATGCAGGACATCTATTGCACCTTTCATCAAAGCAGAGTTAGGCATGTATTGGATCTACCACTAAACCTGGATTTCCAGATAGCAGTAGTGCTTTACATTAAATACTGCAGGCCAGGGGACTGTTACTCTTCCTCTCTAATGTAATATCACATTGCCCACCCAAACATTTGTCTCCTCCTGCCTCAACTACTGTAAATCCCTCTAGTTAGGAAGAGTCTGAAAGCCCCAGTTAGTGCAGACCAAATTGCCTGCCTTCTGAGTGTGGCACTCTGCCCTGAGCATTTTGTATTTGTTCCCAGGTCTCTGCCCTAGTTACCTATTTGCTCCTAAGTGCAATGCAGCACACCACATCCTCAGCTGCTGTAAATCAGCATTGCTCCCAGGGCTTAATTTGTGCCAGGGCTGAGACCCGGCACTTCTAGGCGTGACAGTTCATATCCCTGGCACCTCTGGGCTTGCTGCATCAATTATGAAAGTAAAAAAGTTGCTTGAGTACCAGCCCCTCTTTCACTGCAAATTAAGCACTGATTGCTCTCCTGTAATCAATCAGTTCAAGTGACTTCATTAGAACTTCCCCTGATTTATACCAACCAAGGAACTGGCCCAAAGTGTCAATAATGAATTTTTAAATTGTGACTGGTCTGTCATCTGCTTAGCTGGGAAATCATTCTGGACAATTCATTCTGTTCACAATAAAAGCAGTTAAGGACAGCTGAGAGTCAGTCCCTAGCCTGAAATGCTCCTTGGCTGCAGACAAGGGTATCTCATTTGAGAGAAAAAACAAAAGGAGTACTTGTGGCACCTTAGAGACTAACCAGTTTATTTGAGCATGAGCTTTCGTGAGCTACAGCTCACTTCATCGGATGCATAGCATATCGTGGAAACTGCAGATGGTGTGTGGGGGGGTGAGAAAACCTGGATTAGTGCTGGAAATGACCCACCTTGATTATCATGCGCATTATAAAGAGAGGTTTCAAAGAGGGATGGGCTATTACCAGCAGGAGAGTGAGTTTGTATGTGTGTGTGTGGGGGGGGGGGGGGAAAGGGTGAGAAAACCTGGATTTGTGCTGGAAATGGCCCTACTTGATGATCACTTTAGATAAGCTGTTACCAGCAGGAGAGTGGGGTGGGAGGAAGTTTTGTTTCATGGTCTCTGTGTGTATATAATGTCTTCTGCAGTTTCCACGATATGCTATGCATCCGATGAAGTGAGCTGTAGCTCACGAAAGCTCACGCTCAAATAAACTGGTTAGTCTCTAAGGTGCCACAAGTACTCCTTTTCTTTTTTCTTTTTACGAATACAGACTAACACGGCTGTTACTCTGAAACCTGTCATTTGAGAGACCACACCTTTAGGATCTGTTCCCAAGAGGGCTCATCAGCACTGCCATTTAGCTATTTTGAGCCTTCAATTAATTGCTTTTTGCTCTCATTTTTTGGATTTTTAGAGGGAGTTCTGAAAATGGCATGTACTTTGTGCCATTATCTTTGTAATTCAGTATCTAGCTGCTTTGAGGATGTGGTCCTTTGCATTGCACTTAGAAAGTCATAATTAAGTCAAGTCAGGGATTCTGCATGTTTTTCAGGGTGCATCATATCTTAACAGAGAGGGTGCCTCCCATTTACAATCATGTAACATCACTGGAGCAACTTTAACAATTTTACATGCATGAAAAAAGCAACACTGGGAAAATAAACAATGTCATTTTAGCTATCTTTAATCTGCTAAGCATTTGGTCCTTTTTTTAAAAAAAGTTACTGACGTAGGAGCCCGTCCCATTTGAAAAGTGATGTAGACACTTAACCCCCCTTTTTTAAAGGCATTTTTAAAGACATTGCTCCACTCAGCATTGCAAGAACTAAGTGACTTGCACTATTGTCTACATTACAGCTTATGTGGGCATAATTTATGTCGCTCATGGGTGTGAATAAACCACCCCCCAGAGCGACATAAGTTACACCAACATAAGCACCGGTGTGGACAGCGCTGTGTTGAGTATCTAGTCACCATTAACCTTTTTAGTGAAGACTGAAGCAAAATAGGCATTAAACACCTCAGCTTTCTTGATGTCACCAGTTATTAGCTCTCCCGCCGACATACCTACCGCTGCTTGCGGGGCCTGGATTAGTTAAGCCAATGGGAGAGCTCTCTCCCGTCAGCTCAGAGCACCTATATTAGAGTGTAGCCATAGCCTTAGACAGTTAAGTACCATCTTCAAAAGGGACAGGCAATTAGGGGCCAGATGTTTAAAGGTATTTAGGCACCTAACTCCCATTGAAATCAATGAGAGTTAGGCACATAATACCTTTGAGGATTTGGGCCTCAGGAGCTTAAGTCTCTTTGGCTTGGTCTACCCTACCAAATTAGGTCAATGTAAGCAAGCACTGACATAGCTGTGCATGTGTCTACACTGAAATCTGTTGCCCACTGATGTAAGCTCTCCACCATGCTGACATAGTAACACCACCAAGCGGCATCAAGCTGTGGTCAATGTACTGTGTTACCGATCTTGAACCTAACAGTTCTCCAGCAACCATCCCACAATACCTGACACTGACCGCTTGAGTCACAACGGTGAATTCCAGTGCCCAGGGATCACGGAAACCGGAGGCCCCCCTTTTAACTTCACACATTTTTGAAATGCTTTTTTGTAATTGTCCATCTTGCTGAGGACACCAAGCAGCTCTCCATTGTGTGTGCAACCGTCCAGCTGACCATGCCAGCTACACCCTCCAGATACACTGTAGCTTGGCATAGGTAGGAGACGTTGGATCTCCGGGGCCCATGGGGAGAAGATACTGTGCAAGCCCAGCTTCAGACCATCTGTAGAAACATGCAGGAGAAGGGGTATGACAGGGATCAGCAGCAGTGCCACATGAAAGCAAAAGAACTGAGGAAGGCATATCAGAAGACCAGAGAGGCCAACAGTTGATCCAGTGCTGAGCTGCAGACCTGCTGTTTTTACGAAGAGCTTCATGCCATACAGGCCAGAGATATCACCACGACCAGACACACCACCATGGATACCTGAGGAGCCTGAGTTACAGGTCCCTGGCATGAACAGCAAAGAAGTGGTGGAGGAGGGGCACACAAGCAGGTAGTCCAGCTCTGCCATGATCCAGGACCTGTTTGAGACTCCACCACAGTCCAGTCAGTCCCAGCAGTCAAGCACAGGTGAGCCTCATGCAAGGGAAGGACCCTGGAATAAGTGTATAAATTTATTTCCTATGACAGTGATGGAACCCCCAACTTAGCGTGACACAGCTATCGACTTTTCATAAATTTCCTTGTGCTACAAGATGTAGTGGTACAACAAATAGGTAGAGTTGTTTATCTGCTTTTTCATTCCCCTGTACAGTTGGGGGGGGGGCGGCATGTGGAGCACTTTGTTTATGTCCCTTGAATCATCCTCAGAGATCTATCTCAATGAAACTTTCACAGAGGTGCTCTGCAATCCTCTCCCTAAGGTTTCTAGGGGTGGCAGCCTTATTTCTTCCTCTGTGGGAGGACGCTTTCCCATGCCAGTCAGTGATAACTTCAGCAGGCACCATTGCAGTACACAGGCTAGCAGCATACGGGCCTGGGTGGCTTCGGGATACCAGTAGCAGCTCTGCTCTCTGTGCCATTGTTACCCTCAGGAATGTGAGATCAGCTAAAATCTCCATTGTCTGGAGACAATGCTTTCAGTATTCAGTACCATTGCCCTATACTTGTTGTTTCATGCAATCGAGCAATTCCTGCCTCATTTCCATCACCTCTGGAAGGCCATGCTCACTATGGCTGGTGCTGTGAGGGGTGCCGTGCACAAGCACTGTGAAGCAGAAGTGTCAATAAGAAGGTCTTGTTTAAAGCTTTAGGGGAGCAAGGGAAGGGAGTTCTGAATCTTAAGTGTCACTTTCCCTTGTGACTATACTGACAGTGGTACCTCTGTGTGCTTTAGCTATAGCTGCTTCCATTGTGGCCTTGAGAGGTTTCCTCCTCTGGAATGCCTGAGCCAGATAAGGAGGAGAAAGAAGAGGACTCAGGATGACATGTTCAGTGAAATCCTGCAAGCCTGTGCTGCATCAGACCATGAATAGAGGGCCTGGAGAATGAATACTGCAGACTGTATGGAGAAGGAAAGAGTGGACAGTAGAAAGGCCAAGGTGTTCCATCAGGAAAAGGAGAGTGAGATGCATTAGGAGATAATGGGGCTTCTGTGACAGCAAACAGATGCTGCAGACTCTTGTGGACCTACAGGCTCAACAATCCCAGGCTTGCCTCCCTTTTCCATGGAGAACTCTAGTGTAGCAACTCCTTACCCACCCCACAACATTCCCAGTGGCATTAGGGGCTGCATCCCTACCCCTACCACTCAACACTGAGAGACATAAGGACAACAACAGCTTCATGTGCACTGACATGAGAGAGCCAGGGTTGATGTATGTGTAGCTAAAATGGACATGAATGTTCCTTCTCCTTCTTTAAGCTGTTCCGTAAATTGTTTAACTTGTATAGAATTTTTAAGTGTTTATGGTACTCAATAAAACTCTATTGTTTGGAAAATAATTCATCTTTATTAGTTCCAAGCTGCAGAATGTCTGGTAGTACTGAAAGCATCCATTTGGTTGTTATTTTACACTGTGACACAGCTCTCAGGATCAGTGACAAACACAATGTAATAATTATAAGTATACAGCAAGCATCACAAAATTAATAGGTGCATTGTCAGTGTTATTTTCATAGATGTGCACCAAGCACAATGCAATTCCAAACAGACCCCCGAAATTGCAGGGCCTGTAAAGCACAGTCCATACCACATTACTGTGGCTTGCTGTTAAAGTGCTCTTTCAAAGCCTCCCTGAGCTTTATAACTCCACGTTGAGCTCTTCCAATAGCCCTTGTGTCTGGCTGTTCAAACTCAGCAGACAGCTGGTCCACTTTCACCTCCACCCCGACAGCATCTTTTCCCCCTTTGCTTCACAAATATGATGCAGTACACAGCAGGCACCTATAATCATTGGGATATTTTTCTCACTGAGATCCAATCCAAACAACGCCAGCATCCCTTCAGTACACTAAAAGCACATTCAACTGATATTCTGCACCTGCTGAGCCAGTAGGTGAATCTTTCCTTTCTGTTGATGTACTCTGTGGCAAGGTGGTTTGGTGCCAAAATAGGGATATGCGTGCCATCCATCATTTCCCACCACTGTTCAGGAATCCCATTGCTGAAAATTCATTGCCAAGAATCATAGTCCTGCATAGTAGGAGGCAATCAATGGCCCTGAACACTTGCATGACATTGGCCCCCACCATGGATTTTCCAACTCCAAATAATTTCTCACTGACAGGTAGCAATCTGATTTTGCAAGTTTCCACAGTGCAATCATCATTCGCGTCTCCATTATCAGTGAAGCTCTCATTCCGGTGACCTTCCACTAGAGGTCTGGGGTGAACTAAGTACCCAGATCCAGGAATGTGACCTCATGCATTCAGAAGTTCTGCAGCCACTTCTTGTCATCCCAAGCCTGCATTACGATGTGATCCCACCAATCAATGCTTGTTTCTTGGGCCCAGAAGAGATGCTTCATCGTTTGCAGCTGATCCATGAATGCCACCAACAGTCTTGGATTGGTTCTCGCTTTGTCCCACAGCAATCTGCCCTGCAGGAAATAGTCATGTTCCCTGCAGCTGTTCTTGCAGCTCTGCAAAGACCAGAGGATTGTGTTTCCGTGACAGTAGTGTGGAGCTGTGCAGGCTCCATGCTTCTGTCAGAGATGGCCAACAGCGACAAGTCCTGTGTGAGTTAGTGGTATTTTCAAAATAGGCATGAAAATTATGGGATAAAGTAGCATGATGGGAACTTGAACCCGCAGGCCCAGTCACCCCTGCACAACTCATTTCTGCCCCATCAGGCATTGCCAAAACTACCCAAAAGACCCTCCGCTACACAGTGTTGAGTTGCAGAGGCGGATTAAGGTTTCCTGGGGCCCTGGGCCACAGCAAGTGGGGGGGCCCCTCCCCATTCTTCTGCCTGCGGCCCTGCCCCCATTCTGCCTCTGCTGCCTGTGACCCTGCCCACAGCCCCACCCCTTTTTGCCCCTTCCCGGGGGCGGGTTCTGCCCCTGTTCCACCCAGGACCCCCCCCCATTCCACCCGCCACTGCAGCCTCGCAACCCTTTTGCTCATTTCAGCCCCCCCACCACCACCACCATGGCCCCAAGACCAGAGAAGCTCTGTTCCCATGCCACAGCCCTGAGGCCACAGCAGATAGCGAGAGCTCCTCCAGTCTCAGGGCTGCAGAGGGGGTCCGGGTGTTGGGGCTTCCCCTGCCACCCCCTGCACTTCTGCAGGGGACAAGGGTCGAGGCGCTGGGGCTTCTCCTGCCCACCCCTCCCCCGGCACTTCTGTCAGATAGGTGCCTAGTAGGATCTTCAAAAGTACCTAGGCTCCCTAGGCACCTAAGTGCTTTTGAAAATCCCACTAGGTGTCTAAATATCTTTAAAATTCTGGCCCTTGGGCCTTGCAATGCTGAACAGAGCAATTCTTATATACCTTTAAAAATCTGGTCTTTAGGGACCTAAATTCCATTGACTTTCAAAGAGACTTAAGTTCTTAAGGGGCATAAATCCTCAAAGGTATTTAGGTGCCTATCGCCTGTGCCAACTGTTGAAGTCACTTTTGAAAATAGAACATAGAAGCTTTGGGAGATTTTACCCATTGTCTAGATTGCCCTTCATTTAATTTCCCTCTCCGTTTATTTTGTTTCTCTTAGGTAGAAAAAAATAGGAGATTTCTCTAGCAGGTCTCCACAGATCACCACTATGTGCTCTGTGGATAATGCATGATACAACTCAGAACCATAGTTGCCAACTTTCACACGGTAAATAAGCACCCCGACTTTCACAATAAGCCAAAAATCAAGCTAATCCCATTTCAAAACAAGCCAATCCCTAAGAACCCCAAGGTCTCTATGTGACTAGATCCCCCCAGTACGCAGTCTGGGACTGTGGTGGGCCTGTTGTGCATGCCTGACTTTGCACCTCTTACGCCTGCTGGGCTCTTGCCCCTGCTTGCCTCCCTTTGCCCTGCTCACTGGGAGCCAAACAAAAAAAAGAAGCAAAAAGCTACAAGCCAAAAACTAGCCAACAAGCAACTCACAAGCCAATTAAGCCAAAAACAAGCCCAATTTCTGTGGTTTGGGGTTTTTTTTCTTTTTTTGCAGGTTTGGCATGTCTGCTCAGAACAGCTCAGGAACCACTGAACTAAAGCATAAAGACTTATCTGAAGAGCTGAAGCAAAATTGGGAGAAGAAGATTTACACATCTTTTCTCTGCAGGGTGCTTTTTTAAAAACACAAGGGAATATTAATTTTTATTATTAATCTTTCAAACACTGACAATATGCTTCACACTGTACAAAACACAAATAAGGCTAATGCTTACCATAAAAAAAATATTGTCTAAAAGAGACTATGATAAGACAGGATGCAATGGGAGATGCAGAAGAAGATTAAAAGATTATAAGGCCAGAAGAGACCGCTTTGATCATCTAATCTGACCTTCAGCATAATATAGACAACAGAACTTCTCCAAAATAACTCCTAGTATCATATCTTTTAAAAAAACATGCAATCTTGATTGAAAAATTGCTAGTGATGGAGAATCCACCAAAACCATTGGTTAGTTGTTCCAACGGTCAGTTACCCTCATCTACAATTTATTTAAACCTGATTTTGTCTAGATTCAACTTCTAGCCCTTGGATCATGTTAAATCTTTGTCTCCTAGATTGAAGAACCCTTTATCAAATATTTGTTCCCCATGCAGGTATTTATATAATGTAATCAAGTCACCTCTTAAACTTCTTTTTTGTTAAGGTAAATAGATTGAGTTCCTTAAGTCTAACCCTGTAAGGTATGTTTCAATCATTTAATCATTCTCATGATTCTTCTCTGAACCCTCTCTAATTTATCAACATCCTTCTTGAATTGTATACATCAGAACAGGACACAGTATTCCAGTAGCAGTAGCACTAGTGCCAAATATGGAAGTCCTACTTGAGATTCCACTCTTTCAACATTCAAGGGTTGCTTTTGCCCTTGTGGCCACAGCATCACACTGGGAAGACATGTCCAGATGATCCCCAAATCTTTTTCAGAATCACTGCTTCCCAGGATAGAGTCCCTCATCCTGTAAGTACGATCTACATTCTTTGTTCCTAAAATGACAGGTTTCAGAGTAACAGCCGTGTTAGTCTGTATTCGCAAAAAGAAAAAGGAGTACTTGTGGCACCTTAGAGACTAACCAATTTATTTGAGCATAAGCTTTCGTGAGCTACAGCTCACTTCATCAGATGCATACTGTGGAAAATACAGAAGATGTTTGTTTTTATACACACAAATCATGAAAAAATGGGTGTTTATCACTACAAAAGTTTTTCTCTCCCCTCACCCCACTCTCCTGCTGGTAATAGCTTATGTAAAGTGATCACTCTCCTTACAAAAATGTACATGTTTACTTTTGGCTGTATTAAAATGCACATTGTTTGCTTGTGCCCAGCTTACTAAGTGATCCAAATCACTCTATATCAGTGCCCTGCCCTCTTTGTTATTTACCACTCTCCCAATTTGTATTATTTGCAAACTAATGTTAATTTGTAACTTAATTTGATTGCATTTAATAAAATGCTGGGGACATAAGTGGTAATTGACTGGCATACATTAGTATTTATGGGCCTCATGGTAGGAGGAAATTTGAATGAGAAGGTATGGTCTGGTGCACTGGGATTCAGAGGTTGCTCTAAGCATAGGAAGCAGAATGGAAGAAGGTCCAGAGATGAGAATGGAAGTGCTACAGTATGTGAGATGGCTTATTTGTGTAACTTCTCAGCATATGTAAAAATATGCATATGTTGTTCAGCAACATATTTATGGCTTTGATACATGCACAG
This sequence comes from Natator depressus, assembly GCF_965152275.1. Taxonomy (NCBI): domain Eukaryota; kingdom Metazoa; phylum Chordata; order Testudines; family Cheloniidae; genus Natator; species Natator depressus. The sequence goes on from NC_134239.1 coordinate 109,091,230, forward strand.
CAACCTCTCTACTCCATTCCTGCACTACATACAGTACAGTGGTGACATGAATTATTCACGCAGTGGCTTCATGATACTTCCTCCTATTTTATTTAAATTGTGTAGTAACTACACCGTAACTCTACGGAAAACATTAGCATTGACACAGTGGGCCAAATTTTTAAAGGGGCCCTAAACAAGGCTCTAAAATTGTATCACAGACAACTTGGGCATGCAAAATTGCAGGAGAAATTTTGGAAGCCTTCTTATGAAAATGTGGCCAGTAAATTATACAATCACTACTGCATGTTATCTCAGATAACTATCCAGTTTAAGAAACTACATAAATTAAACAGAAATATGCAAAAAACGAATGTTATCTCTCCAGAAGTCACTTTTCCTGTTTGGAAAACAAAATCAGCATCTTTCCTACAAATAGATTGCCATGTTTAGTATCAAATTGCTATAATCTGGGATACTTCTGAACACTAAAGCCAGATTCAATTAAAAAAAATCTGCCCAGCTTTCCTGCATTGAAACAATGAGTGTGCTCCAAAAGAACAGCTTCTGCTACCTTATGTGGAGTGAAAGATAAAACAGGGAGCATAACCTTGTCTTTCAATGGTGAGTGGTTAGGATTTTGTGGCTTTCATCCACAGGTTAAAAATAATTCTAAAGCACTCTGCACTGTTGCTAGGGGGAAAATTATGCATTTGGCAAAGAAATGTTAGTGGTAGTCACAGAGTTCCGAAAATAAAACAGGTTTGGTTTATGGCTCTTAGTAAATTTTTTAAAATGAATTGCAGTATAATTAGTATCCAATTAGCTATTGGCATAACACAAAGTATCATATGGCACAAACCTCAAACACACACAAGCAGATGAGGAGTTACATACTTTCTTTAGATCCCTTTATCTTACAATGGGTCATATTTATTTAACTGCCATACATAACATTTTAAAATCCTTGCACAAATGTATCCTATGCAGCTTCCACTTAGTTTTTGGATTGCAATAACAGCTTCCAACAGCTCCCATATGCCTGTTTGCCACCTATTCAACTGCACTAGAATTGCTCCTGGGGGAAATGAAATGAGAATCAGGCCCAGCTAGTCTCATTTGATGGAAGGATGTGACTAAAAACTGATTCTCCGGCTTCTATAATCCTGTGAAACCATTTCTAAAACTGAAAAGGGTTGGCAGATAATATGTAGTCTTGGTGTTTGGAAGGGTGGGTGGGAACAATGCAGTGTCACTAAGTTACTCTGTCTCATTTAGAACTGCAATGAAAATATAAAAGAGATTAAATGAATGAATCTGCAGTTAGGTCCTGATCCAGCAAAGCACTTAAGCACTTGGTGAACTGTGTGCCCATGAGTAGTCCCATGGACTTCACTGGGACCACGTAAGCACTTAATGTGTTTGTTATTTTGCTAGACGGGAACCCTACACAGCACTCTATATCTCAAGAGCAGCCCTTTAACTGGGGTCTCGGTAGGAATGGCTCAGCCAGCCTCTTGCAGTCTTCTAGCATTATATACAAATTCTTAATGTTTTTCTGTAAACATTGCTCTCAGTGCAAAACGATTACGAAACTGTTAATAGAAAGAGCTGAGTATTGCCTGGGATTTTCATGCACTCAGATGCCAAAGTTCTTTAAGAACCTGTGCATTAGTTGTAGACATGACCTCAGCTAACCCAAGAAAAGCCACAGGCACGTCTCCTTTCCCTATTGGCAGCTACTTTAATTGGCAGGTTCACAATGAACACTTTTGTTTGCATCCTAAACATGCAGAACACAATTAAAACGTTTGATACTTTCATCTTGAGAGTGCAGCAATTAATACCATTTTATATAAGCCAAGTCTGTTAGATATTTAAAAAGCAACAGTCAAGTGCTTAAGGAAAGTGTTTTGCAGGGATTCATGAGGTTCCCTTTTTAAAAGAAATAAGGAACTGGTTTTGTTTTAAAATAGAAATTCTGTTTACGTTCCACTGCATTGCTCTGCTATATTGCTATTCTTTGGCAAAAATTACTATGTGTATATTCTACTGTCCTCTACTGGATGGAATCAAAATTGCTTAATTGCACACCATAGATCATATACTGCCAACACCTAATGGTGATTTTCCTTTACCTCAAAGGCACGATGGGATCTGTGCTCCATGGAGCAAGAGAATCTGAATTCTATTAATGGTGTCTCATGACATTCCTAGTGGCACTGGTTTGGACCATGTTGACAGCTGTGAAGTATTAGACTGTTACAAGAAGAAAATGGAATAGAATAGATTTTGGCTTTACATAGTGCATATTATCATGTTCCCAGAGCACTTAGAAGTGCTTTGCAGAGCAATAAGTCAGATCCTGGTGGTGCAGTAACTATGCACAGGCAACTGTGTTTTCAGTAACTATCCACACGTAGCAAAGGAGCAATGTGGTAGTATGTGAATTATTGGCAATAAGCATGTTGGACAGCCACCAAGTCACACTGAAAGTCTCTAAACCTATGTGAGAAACATTTGAACGTACAACTGTTTACTAGGACAAACCCTTCATTTACCTGACAGGATTGATAATTGAGATGAAGAGACCTGTGCAGGTGGACTTCTAATATCCACTACACTCAGCCTTTTGCAGCACTGTGTGTAAATGCAGCAGCACTAATCCTTCCTACCTGATTTGTGCATGAAAAATATACAAATGCAGTTCGCACTTCCCAATAGCTGTATGGGCAAATTTGGCACAAGCAGCTTCAGAAGCCAGAGCTAATCCTTTCTCCTTCATCTTATGTGGTAAGTAATTTGGCTGTGAATGTCCTTTTTTTTCAATGGCACTAGTCATGTTAAAATAAAGGAAAGAAATGAGTCAAATTATATGCTCAACAGTGTTTCCTTTTCCATTGCAGTTTATAGATTTAATACAAAATATTCAAACATGGGTGTACCCAGGCTCTTCCGCTTAGCTCACTAGCCTGGCAAGTGGGTGGGCTGGTTGGCTCCGTGGCTGTCTAGTTCCCTGGTTGCCAGCCTGGAGGATGGGCACACAGCCTGGCTCCTCTGAAGTTTCTGAAACATTTCACTCAAGTTTTCCCAAAACGGATTTTTTTTCCAAAAATGCAGTTTCACAGAAAATTTCAACATTCTGACTTTTCAGTCCAATTAGAAGCGAAAAACATTCAAAATTGCAACATGTTCTGTGGCATGGATGTTCCAGTCCCCACATAACCTACTTCCCATTGATTCCAAGGGAAGTTTGTAAGTGCTGGCCAATAAGTTTGTAAGTGCTGGCCAAAAAAAGAAAAGGAGTACTTGTGGCACCTTAGAGACTAACCAATAAATTGGTTAGTCTCTAAGGTGCCACAAGTACACCTTTTCTTTTTGCGAATACAGACTAACATGGTTGTTACTCTGAAACCTATCTTTTAAAAAGCACATTATCCCCACATTAAACCATAGCACCCTTTGAAAGCCATTTTTCTGTTAATTGCTATGTGCTGGATTGTAACCCTACCATCCAACACCAGTAAGGGTCACTGCAAAGCTGTACTACCCAGAGCAGGACAGGAAATGGATTGTTACTTCAAGAATCAATGTGGTCCCTACTTCTCCCTTGTTCCAGGAGGAACAGATCATGCCCCAGCTCTGGTACACGGGTCAGCACATTGGAGTTAATATTCTGTCCACACACCAGCCGTACTTTGCCCACTCATCTACCTGGGAAGGGGAGTAGCAGCCTAGCGGTACCTGCTTTCCTCCCCATGCGGGTCATATGGGTAGCCCATACGGGGGCATAAAAGGACCACTTGCATCTCCTTACTCCCTTTTATGGGTGCACATCTGGGTTTACAATTGAGCCCTATATTAATAATCTCCATTGGTCTTACCAATCCTTTTTCTGTCCGAGGGCAAATCATCACCTTTCTTACCTTATCTTCAGACCTATCTGTAAAAGGCTTGGCACGCTGCTGGCTTAGCTCAAACATTTCTGAAAATGCCAGATGTGAATTTCAACAAATGCTGTGTAACAGATCCATAGCTGCTGTAAACAGTATAAAGGCTCATTGTTTAAAGTTGCCAAGTGAATTTACACGAGTGAACTGTAAACGCTTTAAAAGAAGGGTTATAGGCCCCAATCTTGCAGACACTTACGCACATGTTTAACATTAAGCAGGTCAGCAGTCCCATTGTCTTCAACAAAGTTACTCAGGGGTTTAAAATTAAGTATGAGCAAAAGTGTTTGTAGGATTGAAGTCAGTCTTCTTGGTAATTCTTATTCTGAAAAATGCTTAGTATCTAGACCTTAGGTATGCTTGTCACAATATGCAAATCAGACACTTCCATGCAGATATTTTGTTTTATTTTTAATGAAAAATTTAAGAACAAATCAGATGCAGACACAATTAAATTAAGATGATATGAGATTTAATTAAATCTAGAAAGGCAAGTGGGATTAGCATCAAGGCTAAAAGTCCATCTTTAAGCTACCCTCTGGGCTTGGCTACAGGAAGAAGAGGTGTTATATGCGAAAAAGCAAACACTACTTATAGACCCCCTTCAAAACCCAGGGTGCTTCATGCATCTATGCTCTGACCCTAAGCTCATAGTAGTTGACAAAGATTTTCATTGAATTCACAGGCTTTGGATCAGGCACTGACAGCTTACATGGCACTATACATGAGAAGACACAGTCTCTGCCCCGGGAGCCTACATTCTGAATAGAAAGACAACAAAAAATACAATGAGAGACCCACAGTGTTTTAGAGCATTTTAAAAAAAAACTAATGGATCAGTAAATTAGTAAATTAGTAAATCAGTAAATGTTGCTTAAGAAATTACTGAGTTTGGGAGACATATTTGAAAGGAGAGACGATGTGACTGACATACTGGGGTAGAGAGAATGTTCTAGTCTCCAGAAAGCTGGGGAAAAGGCTGCATGAAAGAAATGACTGAGTGAGAGAGAGGAAAAAACAATCCACAAATGGAGATATAATGAGGGATTTGGTGATGCAGCAGAATGACTGGGGAGTAGCAAGAATTCTGAATTCAGTATTTTTGTAATTAATTTAGTTATTAACATTGTTTTCTGTTTTGTGAGTGTGGCTGAATAAAGTAACATTTATATTTGTTCCCAGAAAAACCTTATGTAAATAAATCAGTTTCATTCCATCACTTCCTGAACATACTAACATGAGATCTATGGAACTAAACTTAAGGGACAAGGAGAAACAAAAACCTTATTTCACAATAAGTCAAACTCTCCTTCTGGTTTTCTGTTCCGATATAATGAAGTAACAACAAAAAAAGAATAACTGCAAACATATTACCAGCAGTGTAATAAATAGCATGTGCAAAATGTACAGTATAGTAAGTATGCTGCAGGGACTATATACAGAGTCTCTTCCAATCCATAATCATCATCAACTGTCTGCTGTGGTTTGGCACATCAAATATTTGCTACAGACGTTACCATTTTAATAGCACTGACACCAAGCACTGACACCACTGGCTCAACACCAAGACAATACCGTACATTACTTGTCAATCTTACTGTTGCCTTCTACACCCTGTTTTTGACCTTATCTTCCCCTACAGTCCAATATGTAGAAATGCCAATATAATACACGACATTAATTTCAAATGTCTTTCAAAAATATTATTAAATAGGTAGAAGCAAACTTTCTGGAAAACTGATAGGAAACATGATGTATAAAAATGCTTTTTGACAGCATATAATGTAAAATCAGAGCTGGGAATGGAAGTTCTGTTCAGAGCATGATTTTCCCTGTTTTTCCCCCCCTCTTCCTTTTGTTTAGTTTATCTTTCCACTTAAGAAGGGATGGTTTTGTCTTTTATGACATACAGTGATACTAAGGGAATAGGCACCTTATAAACCCCTAAAATAGTTAGAGAGATAGATAGACAATGTTTAACGAGCAGTGATAAGGGAGGTCTCTGCTAGCCAATGCATATACCAATTTTCTATAAAGGTTAGAACTCCCTGTTGTTGGACTACTCTTGATTATATCAATGGCTGATGTTCAGTAAAGTACTTATCTCAAACAAAATTGGTATTAGATAGGAAATACCATGAGAGATGCACCTATGGAAGGACTGTAGAGATCCTTATTTGTTAGTATATCATGATCATTTTGACAGCTCATCACGATTTTTTTTTAATTATTTAATACAATGCCTGTCCCCCAGACTGTCATCACAGAGGGCTTTATTTTTACAAAAAATAAAATAAAATAATTATTTTAAATCTTGTATAAATAAATTATAATTTATAAAAAATCAAAAATAGTCATTACATTATTTCCAAAATATTATTTTAACATATTAAAATGTCAGAGCAAAAATTTAATCATTTGAAAATTTAAATAAATGTTCTGCCAATAAAGACCAATCTTTCCTTTGACACAGGAAACAAAAAGTGGCTATCAGGGGGATTAACTCAGCTCACATGAAGACTGCGTCTTCCTAGCCTAACAAAAATCCTGAAATATTAAGTAAAGTTTGTAAAAAGGCAGCACGACCTGGTAGTTAGAAAGGGACAAACTAGAACTCCTGGGTTCTAGCCACTGTCTCACGTTAGTAGCTTATTCATATATTCATAGATATTTAAGACCTGAAGGGATCAATATGATCATCTATTCTGACCTCCTCCCTAAAACAGACCATAGTTTTCTCCAAGTGATTCCTGTAACTAGACCATCTTGAGCAAGCCACTTAGATCCAATTTCTAAGTTCATGCATGCAAAAGTGCAAGCACACTTTTATGTGTGCCTGACTTGTACACGTGTAACTGGAGGATTTGTGCACCTGTAACACACACTGGCTAAGTGGGTGTCACATCCCTCGCTACTAGATAACAACCTACTACTGCTAGCAGTTAATGGACCTACCCCTTAATCTACATGTTAGAGGTCAGTGTTGTGCTGATGATTCCAGTTTGAACCTTACTGACCACTGACATGCCTCTGAGTAACTCTGACTTATCCACACACATTAGCCATTTCTGCATAGTCAATTGAGGATGTTCAAAAGTGTAAGCACTCTTTTAAAAAAATGTAGACCTTGACTTCTGTGCTTCAGTTCCCCATGCTTAATATGGGTACAAAATTTGACCAATCTTACAGGGAGCTGTGACATTAATGTGGAGCACTTTGAGATCCTAGTATGAAAGGTGCTATTTAAATGCAAAGTATTCTTATTTTAGAGGAGGTCTTCTATAGGGATTTAGACACTAGCTTCTCCTCAAGATAAGCAGTGTTCAGAGCTTATATTAGTAGAGGAACTCCTCTTTTGAAATGCTGACAAACAATAGGATTGCTGCGCTTTCAGAAGGCTAGGAGAAAGCCTGTACTATTATGAGACAAGGACTTTATGGCTGTCTCTGAGCGACATCTCAATTTAAAGAACATTTTTTTACAAGCTGCATTAGTGTATGTAGCATTATTATGTGAAGAAAAATAAAATACTGGTCTGGACTTCTATGCAATAGCAAAAGCACAAAGGAAATTTATGGAAACATTAAACATACCACTGAGGAAACATGCACTGGATCTCAATTAGTAAAGTACCAGCACTGAGCCAGACATACAAAATACACAAAAAGGACCACATTCATCTCACAGGTGACAGGGGAGAAATTTACCCTGTAGGGGGCACTATCATCACCCTCTCTCAGGAGTCTGGCAAGAAGAAGGTAAGCTCAAAATCCAGGCTCTACAGGAGGTCCCACTGATAAAGCTGAATTGGTGCAACTCCTGGTTAGCCTGGCTATCAGTATAGAATCATTGAATATAAGGGTCGGAAGAGACCTCAGGTGATCATCTAGTCCAACCCCCTGCTCAAAGCAGGACCAACACCAACTAAATCATCCCAGCCAAGGTTTTGTCAAGCTGGGCCTTAAAAACCTCTAAAGATGGAGATTCCACCACCTCCCTAGGTAACCCATTCCAGTGCTTCACCACCCTCCTAGTGAAATAGCATTTCCTCATATCCAACCTAGACCTCCGTCACTGCAACTTGAGACCATTTCTTCTTGTTCTGTCATCTGCCACCACTGAGAACAGCTGAGCTCCATCCTCTTTGGAACCCTCCTTCAGTTTTTACCAGCTCAGGATCTGGTTGTCAACTGGTTTGGTTGTCACCACTTTTGAAATTTTCTCACTAGTTCTGGTAGACCTTCTCTGCTGACCGGGGCTGGATTCAAGCCTGTGACCTTGCTTATGACCAACACCCCAAACTCTCTAGTCTCCATTCTTTCATTTTTAAAGTAAGATTTCTGCACTAAATTAAAAGTAGAAGAAAGGGGGATGGGGAAGATGAGGGGGATGAATGTCTACAGCTAGAAAATAAAAGTTTGAAAGGAGAAAGTATACTACAGCTTTTATTCTGAAAAAATGTGATGAAAAAATCTGAGCATACACAGCACACATAAGGACTTTATCAGAGCTAAGTCTTATTGTTATTCTATGCCAGTCAATGTGTCCCTAAAGAACTTGGTAGTGCTCATAGATTTCAGTTCCTATGGTAACTGCTTTTATTATTAAGTATTAGTTTAAAAAAATAGTTATTTAATATATTCCAGGTTGTTTTAGGTCATTTCTCCTCGGAAATCTTTTCCTATCCAGTGATATCTGTTCCCTTTGCCTAAGAGTAAACAAGTTCAAGGTGTTGTGTTACCTTTAGAAATAGGACATTTCTAAGAACTGAATCTGCAGCCACCCACCCTCCTAAAATACTCTTGGGTCTCTAGAGCACCTGCGGGTTGCTATGCCAGCCCCACTCCCTCTTTTCCAAAGAGAGTGGTATTCCCTATTTCTGAAACATTCCTGAAGCACTAAAATTAAGCTTGTCCTACCTGGGAAACCTCCTTGAGTTCCTGCACATGGCAAGCTGACTTCCTGCAGATCAATTGAAATTTTAAGGCCCCAAGTCTGTATTTAGACCTCCGTAGCTAATTGTATATATATACACAAGTAAATCCTTGTAAATGTGTGGGCTTGATAACTGCACACCAGGAAATAAGGGCTAGCTCATATTTCTAGTTTCAATTGTTTTACTCTAGCAAGGTCGCCACACTGTTCCTCTGCTGTAACCAAATTCATTACAAAAGGCCTGATGTGGGTGTTGAACTGGGCCAGCCGGAAGTTGCTCACCAACCCAGGGTATTTCTTTTTGGAGACAGAGTGTTCTGCCCTGGCACCTACGCTTTCATTTACAAATTTTAACTAACACTCACTGTTGCAAAGATAAACTTCAAACTGTGAACCAAGCGTAAACAGATGCCAAGATGTCTGACTGAATCTGCAAACAGCCTGATCAATAGTGTTGAGACATGCAACCTACTCAATTCAGAGCTCAGTGAGTTAACTTGGAATCCTAATAACGGTAATTAAAAAGTTAACATTATTTAGTACATCCTGATAATCAAAGCACACGTCAAAAAGGCAGTGATCCTAGGAAGATCTTTGCAATATTCTGTAAATGGTTTTTCGTTTTGGTGCCTCACTGTGTCATGTATTATTAATGATTGGTATTAGTATTCTGGTAGCTCCCAGAGACCCTCCCATAAGAATCAGAGCCTCAATCTGTTATATGCTGTACTAATACCCAGAAGGACATGGCCTGTATCCCAAACAGACCGGCAACCACCATTAGGTCACATAGTCTAACCTCCTGTATAACAGACGCCACAGATCTCATCCAGTTACTCTGGTACTGAGCCCAATAACTCGTCTTTGACAAAAGCTTATCTTCCAGAAAGGCAACCAGTCTTGATCTGAAGACTTCAAGAGATGGAGAATCCAGTGATAAGAACAGGTTGCTACTTAGGCTAACAATGTGCATAAACTGATGGCTATAAGATATTGCATAATGAATAAATAAATCTATATCAGAAAACCCTGCTGATTCTCCACCATGCCATTGCCAATTAGTGTCACACAGACATCCGCGTAGATGTGAGTATTGAGAAGGGATCTGGAAGAGGATAGGGCAGTAGCTTTCTGGACTCTGGATATGGAACAGCGTTGAAGAAAGCCCAGAGATACTTGTGAAAGAACTGGACAGTCAGGCCATTGACGCTGGTACAGCATGTGGAGAGTGTGGATGCTCATCATAGTACAAGACACTCTTCCCTCACTCAGTGAAACTCCTCTCATCTCCTTCAAACTGCCATATATCTCATCTAAGTGTGCTTATTTCCATTGTCTCTCCCTAATACTTTCCTAATATCACTTCCTTTTAGGTTACGAAGCACTGCATTTTTAGCATGGATGTCATGGTGTATTATGCTGGTGGTGGGAAGGTCTCTTGTAAATTGGGTCACAAGATGAACAATAAAGGAACCATTGTTAAAATACATTTGTTGGATGTTTCATCACAACTGATGAATCCAAACAAGCTCTTGGGGATGGAAAACCCCCAGAATCAATCACAGGTCTGGAGATGGAGCAGGAAGTACTGGCCACTGGCTCAGAGCTATTGCTGAATCCAGCGATTCCTTCTGATATTCACTGTGGGCCTTCCCTAAGCTGGTGGAAAAGACATTGGCTCCCCTGCATAGAAACACTGTAGCAGCTCCCACACCAGACCCCAGGTTCAGTGGAGTATAGAGGACGGAGAGATGAGGCACAGCCCAGAGGTTGGGCAACATGTGGAAGGTGTGGGAGTTGCAGTACAGGGGAGCAGGAAACAGGAGAAGGTATAATGGGATTGTGTGTGAAATTACTTTAAAAACCTATATAAGAGAGTGCTCTCCTTCGTACAGGTTACTTGCACCATCCTATAGGAGGGATACAGTTATTTATCCTATTGAATTCTACAGGATGGTCCAGAACTTGTATAGATCTGTCTCTGTGAAATGCTATAGGACTTTGCCATAAAGTGTACCAGGAGACGATGTGTGAGGCAAGTGAATAGGGGAGAAGAAGGTATTTGAGTACTGGCTCCACTCTGTCTGCCATGGAAATGGCCATCATTAAGCATTTCTGACACTACTCATAAAATTGGCTCTGCTGAGAATAAAAAGGCCTGGAGATAGAGGTTTATCAGTTTAGCTTCCACTCTCGTGAGCACAGCTCCAAGGTAGGTTCCAGTGGCTCTTGCATAGAGCACATTACTTTTTCCCATGCAACACAACAGTCACACTTAAAGTCTTTTCTTATTTTGTGTTGACCTTTTACTACATTTTGATACTGCGATGTTGAATGAATGTAAAACAAATGTATTGAACTCTAGCAGTTTTTGTCTTTAAACACCAGATGGCAGAGTGAAATTCAGTAACAGTGTTTTAGGTCAAGAACCAGCTGTTTTGGTTATGTCCAGCTTATGCAGCCACATGTGAAACCTTCACTAATGTTACTTTTCTCTTATGTTTCCAACCCCTAGAATCTGTGGTTCTTATATAGCCCCACCAAGTTGGTTTCTTCTCTTCCCCCTGTCTTTGATGCTCCAGCTTTAACCTGGCCCACTGTACCAAGCCACAAATTGATTAAGAGAGGTTTTGGAGTTTGGAGGGAGGATGGGACTTTGAGAGCAGAGAGGGTCTGCTCCTTGACAACATTTCCCCCGCCCCCTTTTGGCTATAAGCCCAAAATACAGTGTTTGGGGACACAACAGAAGAATGTTACCTCCCCCCCCCCTTTATCAGTAGGCCTATGCTGCAATATTTGGATACATATAGAAATTACATGTAAGCAGAGTCAGGATGGGCTCCACCCTGACATCTGGTGGTGAGGTGTGGCAAGTAGTGGAAAAGAACTTCAGAGGCTGATCTCAATTTGCATAGGCACACCCACCCCACCTAGAATGAGGCCATAACTGCCCAAATGGTCACTTTGGCTGTTGTGGGATCCCCAGTGTCTTTGTTATTGGGGCGGGAAGAGTAAATTGTTATTACCCTGATTATGGGAACTGTGCTTGGAACTGTACTTGGCCTTTTGTTATGATGGAGGGACTCACCATCAACTGAGTAGCACTCGCTAGGCAAGGGACATGGGTTCCAAAACTCTGTGAAGGGAGAGAGACTTGAGACAGGTATTAGTACCTGGTGGTGTGGGCCCCTTTGTGAGGGCCTGAAGCACCAATTGCACCTCTGTCTCTCTCCACTGTGGAATGTCAGAGCTAATGTTGGGTCTATTAAGAGTCTTGCTACAGGTACTGTGCTGCATTCACTTTGGCCTTATGGTGCACCAGCACTAAGGCCCCCACTACTATGAGCTGAAATCACTGAGAGCTGAAATCACTAAGAGCTGAAATCACTGAGCACTGTGTCAAGTAGTGGGGAGCCGGAAGATCTAGAGTGCAGTGGTGCTGTTCGTGAGACGGCGAGCTGTGCAGAGCGGAGCCGTTCGCGAGACGGCTAGCTGAGCAGAGCTGTTCGTGGGACAGCGGTGTGTTCGCGAGACGCCGAGCTGAGCAGAGCTGTTCGTGGGACGGCGAGCTGTGCAGAGTGGAGCCGTTCGTGAGACAGCGGTGTGATCGTGAGACGGCGAGCTGAGCCGAGCTGTTCGTGAGACGGCGAGCTGTGCAGAGGGAGCCGGTCGTGGTGGAGCGGAGCCGTTCGTGAGACAGCGGTGTGTTCGTGAGACGGCGAGCTGAGCCGAGCTGTTCGTGAGACAGCGAGCTGTGCCGAGCGGAGCCGGTCGTGGTGGAGCGGAGCCGTTCGTGAGACGGCAAGCTGAGCAGAGCTGTTCGTGAGACGGCGAGCTGTGCAGAGTGGAGCCGGTCGTGGTGGAGCGGAGCCGTTCGTGAGACAGCGTAGCAGAGCAGAGCCCTGTGGGGCAGTCAGCTTCAGGACACGTAAGGTACCCCTTACCTCTTTCCCCCACACACAGGCACATTTTAGCCAGACTGGGGAGTAACACTCTGCAGATGAACTTTTGAACTCTGGGGCTGGACCTTTTGGATTTTGGGTGATTTGAGGATTGCTGGACTCAAGAGACATTTGGGTTCTGGGACTCAAGAACCCGAGGGAAAGGATGTGGCCCAATTTTCTGGGGTGGGTCTTTGCTCATGGTTTGGTTAATGAACACTAGTTGTGGTGTTTTCCCAATTTAATGCTGATGTCGTTTACCTCATGTTATTAAAGATTCTCTACTACACCGAGACTCCGTGCTTGCGAGAGGGGAAGTATTGCCTCTTCGAGGCGCCCAGGGGGTGTGTAAGATTTTCCCAGGTCACTGGGTGGGGGCTCGAGCCAGTTTTGTATTTGCTTTGATGAGAGGGAACCCCTGTGTACTGAACCCGGCCCTTGCTGCTATCAACTTGGCCTGGCAGAAGGGTTACATTTTTGGGGGCTCGTCCGGGATAAGACTGGGTCAGTACCCCTCGCAAGCACATCTTAGGTGAGTCATTAAATTGGGAAAACCCAGCATCTGGTTGTTGTTGTATTGATCTGTTATATTTGGGAAAGAAATTACAGTTTGTATAATGGCTCTACATTTGCTAGAGGATTGGTGCAGGGGGATGAATATTAACCCTAGGAACTGTGTCCTGGTGACCGGGGTGCCGGAGGCGTTCGATGAAGGCTCGATAGAGCCTACCTTAAGGGCATCCACTGAGTACCTGAGTAAGTGTAAAATGCGTGGGCGCATGTTTGTGAGGGAGGACGGAGATTTTGCGGTACTGTGTGAGCTGCCGTCGGCTGTGGACCCTCTACAGGTTCCAGGCACGATAGCAGTGGAAGATGGTGAGTGGAAGGTAATAACTACTGGGAGCCAGCCCTCACCAGCCCCTGCCTCTGACGTGGAGTTTTTAAAGAAAATGTCAGCCTTTTTGGGGAAAGAGGGGAAGACCCTGGCTGATATGCCGGGTCTGTTGGGCCTTGACCCAGGAGTCCCACCCCGGGAGGCTGCTCCATCACCTGATGAGTGGGTGAAGGCTTTGGGGCAAGCATTAGAGAAGGTTGTGCCACCCCACCCTGAGGCAAACCCCTATCGTAAACTAAGGTTGTTTTCTGGGGGTCCCACCCCAATACCTGGGGAGGAAGCATTTGAACCCTGGCTGGAACACACCACTGAAATGCTGCAGGAGTGGGCAGTACCTGATGCTGAAAAGAGAAGGCGACTAGTAGAGTGCCTCAGGGGGCCAGCCCTAGATGTGATTCGCACCCTGAAGCTCAGTAACCCTGGGGTCAAGGTAAAGGACTGCCTAGAGGCCCTTGATCATGCCTTTGGGAGAACCGAGGGCTCAGAGGATGTTTATTGCAAGTTCCTCAATGCCAGGCAACAAAAGGGAGAGAAAGTTTCTGCCTATATACAGAGGTTGGAGAAATTATTACAGAGAGCCATCATGAGGGGAGCAGTAGCGGTTGAGCAAATGGACCGGACTAGATTGGCTCAGATTGTGAGAGGAATTCAATATCAGAACCCAATCCTTCTCCACCTTCGATTAAGGGAGCGCCAAGACAATCCACCAGGTTACTCTCGACTGATAAAAGAGGTCCGAGAGGAGGAAGAGAGGCAGGCAGCTGGTGAGGTTTGGGAGGTTCAGCCACCCCAGGCAACTGCCACAACATCCATACGAACACCCAAGGCGCTGATGGTGAATCCTCAAGAGGAACTTACCCAACGAGTGCAGGTCCTGACACAGAAAGTGGCTGAACTAGAGAATACTATCGATTCAGCAAAGACTTCAGGGTACAAGGAACCCCCCGTTACCACGGTCCAGAAGACTACATTTAGAACCTCTGCCCCACCCCGGCAACACGGGAAAGGGCAATCCTTCTTCTGCTACCGGTGTGGCCAGGATGGGCACATTGCTGCCAGGTGTCAGAATGCAGAGAATCCCCCGCTAGTATACCAAAAGCTGAGGACCACCTGGGGAAAGTCGGGAAACGGCCCCAGGGCCTGGGAAGGGAGCCGCCTAGGCCTGCAGGGTTTGGAGGCTCCCCTGCGAAGAACCATGCCACCCGAATCCCCCCAGGATTGATAGGACCTCGAGCAGAGGTCACTGTAAAGGTTGAAGGGACAGAATGTAGAGCAGTGCTTGACACGGGATCCCAAGTGACTATCATATTCCAGTCTTTCTACCAGCAGATACTTATGCATCTGCCTATACAGCCCTTGACAGGGCTTGGCCTATGTGGTCTCAGCATGGATGAATACCCATATCAGGGGTATGTCATTGTACACCTGGAATTCCCAGAAGAGATCGCTGGGGTAAGACAGGAGGTGGACACTGCAGCTTTAATATGCCCCGACCCTAAAGGTGTCTCTGATGTGTCCGTGCTAATAGGGACCAACTCCAGCCTCTTTAAGGTACTTGCAGATTACTGCAGACAACGAGCAGGGGACCAATACCTGAATACCTTGGTGATACACACACATTGTACCGCAGCCTACAGAAAAATTGAGGACGCAAAAAGAGTGATGCCTGATTTGCCGGTGGGAGCACTGAGGTACGCAGGCCCGATCCCCTTAGTGGTGCCTGCAATGACAGAAAAGGAGGTGATTGTCATGAGTACCTGCCTGAAAGGCAGTAAGAGAACATTAGCAGTGGTAGAGCAGCCGACCGAGGGAGGGCTCCCTGAAGGAGTGCTGGTTCTTAGTGGAGTCATAACCCTACCTGCTGAAGCCCAGGAAGAGGTGACTATACTGATTGCTAATGAAACGAGTCGTGATATTTTTGTGAAGCAAGGACAAAAGATAGCAGACCTCTTTGAGCCTGAGTCAATTGTAACCCCCCAGTGGGAAACTCAAGTTCCAACGATAGACCCAGCAAAGTTTGACTTTGGAGATTCACCAGTGTCCGAGGAGTGGAAAGATCGCCTGAGGAAGAAACTTTGTGAAAGATCCAAGGTGTTCTCACTGCATGAGTGGGATGTGGGATGTGCAAAAGGAGTAGAACACAATATCAGACTACATGACTCTCGACCTTTCAGGGAGAGATCTAGGAAGATTGCACTCTCTGAGATGGAAGATGTGCGACATCATCTTCAGGAGCTGGCTGCGAATGGCATCATTACAGAGTCCCGCAGCCCATACGCCTCACCCATTGTGGTAGTCCGTAAAAAGAATGGGAAAATCCGGATGTGTATTGACTACCGCACCCTAAACAGCCGTACTGTGGTCGACCAGTACACTATGCCTCGAGTGCAAGATGCCTTAGACTGTTTGCTGGGAAGCCAGTGGTTCTCTGTGTTGGATCTTCGAAGTGGGTACTACCAGATCCCTCTGGGAGAAGAAGATAAGGAGAAGACAGCCTTCATCTGCCCATTAGGGTTTTATCAGTTCGAACGCATGCCCCAAGGGATTTCTGGAGCACCTGCCACCTTTCAACGTCTCATGGAGAGAGTTGTGGGAGACATGAATTTACTGCAAGTGTTAGTTTATTTGGATGACCTGATTGTGTTTGGAAGAACCTTAGAGGAGCATGAAGAAAGACTTCTTAAAGTGCTTGATAGGTTGGAGGATTATGGTCTGAAGCTTTCAATTGACAAATGCCAGTTCTGCAGAACCTCAGTGAAGTATGTGGGTCACATCGTGTCCCAAGAGGGTGTGAGTACTGATCCTGATAAAATAGAAGCACTCACTACATGGCCACGTCCAAGTAACTACAGAGAACTCAAGACCTTTCTCGGATTTAGTGGCTACTACCGCAGATTTGTGAAAAACTATGCTACAATTGTAAAGCCTCTGAATGATCTTACCAGGGGACATCAGTCCAGCAAGAACAAATCTAAGTCCAAGAATAAGGGGAGGTCCCCAAAGCCCCCCGTGCAGAGACACTATGGCCCATTTGAACCATTTGGGCCACGGTGGGATGAGAGATGTGAAAGGGCTTTTCGAGAAATCATTATTTGTCTAACTCATGCTCCAGTCCTAGTTTTTGCTGACCCAAGCAAACCATTTATCCTGCATACTGATGCCAGTTTGGAGGGTCTGGGAGCAGTCCTGTACCAGGAAGTGGAAGGCAAACGTAAACCTGTAGCTTTTGCCAGCCGAGGATTGTCTGATAGTGAAACTCGCTATCCCACCCACAAGCTGGAATTTTTGGCCCTGAAATGGGCCGTCACTGAGAAATTTCGAGACTACTTGTATGGTGCTCAGTTCCAGGTGTGGACAGACAACAATCCACTGACTTATGTGTTAACAAGTGCTAAGCTGGATGCTACAGGGCAGAGATGGGTGGCCGCCTTGGCTAGCTATGAGTTCAGCATTCAGTACCGATCAGGGAGAAGCAATGTAGATGCAGATGCATTGTCCAGGCGTCCGCAGGCTCCAGAAGTTGCTGTGATACCCACAGATGGAGTGAGAGCTATTTGCAGTGTGAGTCGCCGAGAGCCAGAGGGCCGTGAGAGCCTTCAAGGATGTGTTGCAGAAGCTTTGGGCCTGCCCCCTGAATGCATGCCTTCTGCTTCAGTGAACTATATTGCATTGGACCAATCTCCTTTGCCCATGCTCAATGCGGCTGACTGGCAAGAAGCCCAGCGGCAAGATATTGACATTCGTGATACACTACTTGCCAAAAGGGAGGGGCGAAGCCCAGCTGCGGTTGTCCCACCTAACCCAGAGGGTAAACTACTATTGAGAGAATGGACCAAACTACAACTGATTCAGGGAGTGCTACACCGAATGACCACCGACTCTTTACAAAAACAACGAGCACAACTAGTGCTGCCAAAAAAGTACAGAGCCCTGGCCATGAGGGCCCTGCATGATGACTTTGGGCATTTAGGGATGGAGAGGACCCTGGAACTTATTCGTAGTAGGTTCTATTGGCCCCGAATGGCTGAAGATGTTCGCAGGAAATGTGAGACTTGCGCTCGATGTGTTCAAAGGAAAACTCTGCCCACGAGGGCTGCATATCTCAAGAACATCACCAGCAACAAACCTTTGGAATTGGTATGCATTGATTTCTTGTCTGTAGAGGTAGACAAGAGGAATGTTGGGAACATTCTAGTAGTGACTGACCATTTTACACGGTATGCACAGGCATATCCCACACGTGATCAGAGGGCCACCACCGTCGCTCGAGTATTGTGGGACAAATATTTCTCAGTCTATGGATTCCCGGCTCGGATACACTCTGATCAGGGGCGGGATTTTGAGAGTCACCTTCTGAAGGAGGTGCTGAAGATAGCAGGAATTAAAAAGTCTAGGACAACGCCTTATCACCCCCAAGGTGATCCTCAGCCAGAGAGGTTCAACCGAACCCTATTAGATATGTTGGGAACTTTGCGACCAGAGCAGAAGGCAACCTGGAGCCAGCATGTCGCATTTCTGGTGCATGCCTACAATGCCACAAAGAACGATGCTACGGGAGTCACCCCATATCTGTTGATGTTTGGGCGAGAACCAAGATTACCCATAGACTTGTGCTTTGGTGTATCAGAGGATGGAGATAGCTATGAAACTCACCAGCAATATGTATCCCAACTAAGAGAAAAGCTGCGGGATGCTTATCGCTTAGCTACCGCTGCAGCTCGGAAAAACGCAGACCGCAACAAACATCGATATGATGCTAGAGTGCGTTCGCAGGAGCTCCAGCCGGGGGACAGAGTCCTGCTGCGAAATTTGGGTATTGCTGGCAAACACAAGATAGCTGACAGATGGAAGGCAATACCTTACCTGGTGATGGAAAAGCTGGGAGATCTGCCAGTCTACAAGATCAAACCTGAAGACGGTCCAGGGCAAATAAAGACGGTGCATAGAAACCTTTTGCTCCCTGTGGGGGAATTGGTAAGCATCCCTTATGAGACGGGCCACGACAGGGCAGCCGGGCAGAACAGAGGGGCTAGACCAAAGCCGCCATCCAACACAGACAGCGGGCCCCGTGCAGCTAACTTACCCCTATTCTGCACATCTGAGAGTGAGTCTGAGGAGGAAGACACAACCCTGGTGTATCCTGGGATGGAGACAAGATTTCAGTCTCGATCAGCTGAACCAAACGAGAGTTTTCCCTCTTCCGCCCTAAACCCCATGGCGGAATTATTTAGGCCCATTGCTGACACCCCTGTGCCGCTGATGAGACCCCCGTGTGATGACACACACAGGTTATTGGCCAGTGGAGACACACAGGTAGAGGATGTCCTGGGCACCTTGGACCCTCCCGCGTTAGAACTAGGAGTGCAGGGGCCTACGCCAGTAGCCAAGGGACCCTCAAAGGAAGCCTCTCCATCCGTCAATCAAGAGGATGTTCCCCCTACCTCGGCAACAGAGAGTCTCAATAGACGAGACAGGGTGATAAGACCAGTAAAACGGTTGACTTATGATGCACCTGGGGTGACTAGTGAGGAGCCAATACATTTAGCACACAGGATTGTGGAAGCCAAAGTGGGCTTCCTGAGGCCCTTTAGAGGAAACCAATGAGTTGGTATAAAGGGAGTATGATTTGTCGGGACGCCAAATTCTCGGCTGGGGGGAGGATGTAAGCAGAGTCAGGATGGGCTCCACCCTGACATCTGGTGGTGAGGTGTGGCAAGTAGTGGAAAAGAACTTCAGAGGCTGATCTCAATTTGCATAGGCACACCCACCCCACCTAGAATGAGGCCATAACTGCCCAAATGGTCACTTTGGCTGTTGTGGGATCCCCAGTGTCTTTGTTATTGGGGCGGGAAGAGTAAATTGTTATTACCCTGATTATGGGAACTGTGCTTGGAACTGTACTTGGCCTTTTGTTATGATGGAGGGACTCACCATCAACTGAGTAGCACTCGCTAGGCAAGGGACATGGGTTCCAAAACTCTGTGAAGGGAGAGAGACTTGAGACAGGTATTAGTACCTGGTGGTGTGGGCCCCTTTGTGAGGGCCTGAAGCACCAATTGCACCTCTGTCTCTCTCCACTGTGGAATGTCAGAGCTAATGTTGGGTCTATTAAGAGTCTTGCTACAGGTACTGTGCTGCATTCACTTTGGCCTTATGGTGCACCAGCACTAAGGCCCCCACTACTATGAGCTGAAATCACTGAGAGCTGAAATCACTAAGAGCTGAAATCACTGAGCACTGTGTCAAGTAGTGGGGAGCCGGAAGATCTAGAGTGCAGTGGTGCTGTTCGTGAGACGGCGAGCTGTGCAGAGCGGAGCCGTTCGCGAGACGGCTAGCTGAGCAGAGCTGTTCGTGGGACAGCGGTGTGTTCGCGAGACGCCGAGCTGAGCAGAGCTGTTCGTGGGACGGCGAGCTGTGCAGAGTGGAGCCGTTCGTGAGACAGCGGTGTGATCGTGAGACGGCGAGCTGAGCCGAGCTGTTCGTGAGACGGCGAGCTGTGCAGAGGGAGCCGGTCGTGGTGGAGCGGAGCCGTTCGTGAGACAGCGGTGTGTTCGTGAGACGGCGAGCTGAGCCGAGCTGTTCGTGAGACAGCGAGCTGTGCCGAGCGGAGCCGGTCGTGGTGGAGCGGAGCCGTTCGTGAGACGGCAAGCTGAGCAGAGCTGTTCGTGAGACGGCGAGCTGTGCAGAGTGGAGCCGGTCGTGGTGGAGCGGAGCCGTTCGTGAGACAGCGTAGCAGAGCAGAGCCCTGTGGGGCAGTCAGCTTCAGGACACGTAAGGTACCCCTTACCTCTTTCCCCCACACACAGGCACATTTTAGCCAGACTGGGGAGTAACACTCTGCAGATGAACTTTTGAACTCTGGGGCTGGACCTTTTGGATTTTGGGTGATTTGAGGATTGCTGGACTCAAGAGACATTTGGGTTCTGGGACTCAAGAACCCGAGGGAAAGGATGTGGCCCAATTTTCTGGGGTGGGTCTTTGCTCATGGTTTGGTTAATGAACACTAGTTGTGGTGTTTTCCCAATTTAATGCTGATGTCGTTTACCTCATGTTATTAAAGATTCTCTACTACACCGAGACTCCGTGCTTGCGAGAGGGGAAGTATTGCCTCTTCGAGGCGCCCAGGGGGTGTGTAAGATTTTCCCAGGTCACTGGGTGGGGGCTCGAGCCAGTTTTGTATTTGCTTTGATGAGAGGGAACCCCTGTGTACTGAACCCGGCCCTTGCTGCTATCAACTTGGCCTGGCAGAAGGGTTACATACACAAAGTCCATCAGTGTTTGTGTGATGGTTGCCACTTGGCCGACACTGGAGGTTGCAGAACTAAAAGCGTTATTGCTAAAGCTTTGAGCTAAAGAGCCAGGCTGAGAGCTGTAACAGACTCACGTTCTTTGTGGATTGGGCATGGAGGAGGATGTATAACACACTGACTACTGGGTTACATTTGGCTCTAAAATTTTGGTCCAGGTCCATCTCAAAATAAAGTTTTTAATGAAAGCATTAACAAGCTACCTAACAAGAAGAGACTTACAGACCTTGGCTTGTTTGAAGGATCAGGGGAGATATGATTATCCCTCTGATATATTTATGCAGAGCAAACACCAGGGAGGGAGAGGAGTTATTTTAGTTAAAAAGTAATGATGGCACAAGAACAAATGGATATAAACTGGCCATCAATAAGTTTAGGCAGGAAATTAGATGGAGGTTTCTAACCATCAGAGGAGTGAAATTCTGGAACAGCCTTCCAATGGCAGCAGTGGGGGCAAAAAAAAAACACACAAAAACCCCACTTAACTTGTTTTAAGACTGATCTTGATGAGTTTATGGAGGGGATGATGAGATTGCCTACGTGGCATATGATCCATCCGTGACTGCTATTAGCAAATATCTCCAACAGCCAGAGATAGGACATTAGATGTGAAGGGTCCTGAGTTACTATAGTGAATTATTTCCCAGGTGTCTGGCTGGTGGATCTTGCCCACATGCTCAGGGTCTAACTGATCGCTATATTTGTCATTGGGAAGGAATTTTCCCCCACGTCAGATTGACAGTGACCGTGGGGGGTGGGAGGTTGCCTTCCTCTGCAACTTGGGGCAGGAGTCACTTGATGGTTTGAACTAGAGTAAAAGGTGGATTCTCTGTTACTTGAAGTCTTTAAATCAAGATTTGGGAACGTCACTAACTTAGCCAGACATTATGGGCCTACTACAGGAGTAGGTGGGGTGAGGTTCTGTGGCCAGGGATCTGCAGGAGGTCAGACTAGATAATTATGATGGTCCCTTTTGGCCTTAAAGTCGATGAGTAAACTCCCATCTGTGGGCAAGATCCTGGCTCACCCTGTCTATTCACACACGCAAACTAGGGGGCATACGGCATTTCCTTAAACCTCTGGACAGGCTTACCCACATCACAGGCCACAGTGCAAGACCATGAGCAGCACTCATAGAGCAACGACTCCCTTACCAGCATATGTAAGTGAGGTGTGGGCAGAGCCTTGACTCCATCCCAAAGTACCAGCCAAGAGAGCCATGCAGGCATACTATTGCTATCTGAATCATAATTCCCTCCCTGATCGGCTCCTGGGGCAGAAGACCTACATGCTGCAACTAGCTATGGGCTGGCAACTGTCAATCCAGTCCTCAGGTGATGCTACTGTGGAATGCTTATGTTAAGTAATATGCTAAGAGAGAAGATTAAATAAACCCACTTTTGCAATAAGACATATTCCTTGCTGGGGGATGCCTCCTTACATGGATTTAACATTTTTTATAGTAAAAATGTTGGAATTATTGTATGATGTTTAAAGAGAGTCATCTGTCTGTCTCCCTTACTGCACATTGCCCTTGACTGATTTTAAATCTTCTCTATACCAATAATATCCGATTATTTTTTCAAATGCCCTGTTCAAATAAGATCATTTAGGCCAGTTTGAAAATTCTCATTAAATTCTTTAGCATCCCAGAACAGTTATTCTCTCCCACAGAAGCCAGATAACTTGACACTACAAGGACATGCAACTATTATAACATCAACTTGTTTTGGACACATGCACAAGTACATAGAAAATCTGGCGCTATGTCTAAAGCTTGTTAGTGTTCTTCCTCTCAGAAATACAAATCAGTCTTCACAAAAAAAACAACAACAACAACCTACCACCACACAAGATTAATGATTATTCTCTTAGCTTAAAATGTTCACATTCTCTACTGAAGAGGAACAATTTACAGCTAGCAATTAATCTGCACTCTGGTTCAAGGACACAATTATTTACTTACAGTCTTGGAATGCAGGATATTGAGAACACATTATTGTCAGGATAGTAACAAAAATGAGGGGGTGTTTGAGGTCCAAAGAACTAAGGTGATCTTCTTAAAATAGTCTCCATAAACTGTGTAAGATTTTTCCTCTCATTATCTAACACTGACATGGTCACTGCTTTTCCAGGAGGCCTAAAAGGGTCTCTCACCTTAAATAAACTTACAGTTCTCCCACAAAGTATTGTTTCCTTTTGAAGCCATCCCATGTCTGCCATTAATATTTTACTCACATGTATCTAGAGGAGAATGCAATATGTCCCTTCATGTGGTTAGAATGGAAATCTATTCTTCCAAGGAATATTTTTTCTAACTAGATATTTTAGAGACCCTGCACTCATCCTCTGGAAAGAAACAAAGTCTCTAATTTGCTGGTGACTATATAATTGTATATTAATATTGCACTTCAGTCTTTCCAGATTGCTAATTCCTATTTTAAGAACATTTTGTTTTTATTTGCCATATAGAGCATTTGCTCAGAAAAGCTACCACCACAGGAGAAAGAAAATTCTCCCAGCACCACAATTACAGCAAAAAGTTATAAACAAATTACTGGGCCAGGAATTTGGGCCCCTATTGTCTTGCTGGCAAGCAGAGACAGATTTTGTAGTGACCTCAAAATTCAGTCCTTGATCTGGTAAAGAATTTAGGCACAAGATGGAAACTCAGACTCTCTTCTTATTTTTTTGTCACACAGGACATTAACCCTCCTGACTAAAGTAAAGTGCTGTCTTTCTAGCAGAGAAGGAATGATGGGATGTTTGAGGAAAGGCTCACAAGTGTATTAAGGTAAGACTCTAGTCTCATAAATTATTTGTGAATCCAAAGCTCCCAGTGACTTCAGCAGGATTTGTTGGAACACAATGACTATGGGATCAAGCCCTTAACCTATTCCCTAATCTTTTTTCATGCACTTGGAGATTTAAGAACCTGGTATAGCCAAGCAACATTCAGCACAGGATCAAATAAGAGGAGCAAAAGTGTTATTATGCCACTTTTGCAGTTCCCCAGTCCTGAGGATACCCAGCTGCATGTAACATTGGCCATGTCCCCTATGTTATGGGATGCCCACTTGGGGTTTTCTTCATAAAATGGAATTCCTCTCACACAATCGGCTATCCAGCTGCTTTGCTCTACAGGTGCAGTGCAAAGCAACTGGACTGTAGGGGAGAACTGGGGCCAAAATGTTCAGCTGATGTTGTATATGCTCTGAAAACTTGAAGAAAGAACCCATTCCAAGAGTCTCATGAACTACAAAGCAGCACATTTCATCCTGCAGGAAATTCCAGTGTTTCAACCTTCGTTTTTAATCTCAAATCAGGACAAAAAGTTGAAATATGTAACTTTTTTGCAGAATGAAATATTCTAAAAATTTTGATTTGGAGATGTTGCAACATTTCATTTTGATATTCCTGATCAAACCAGAACATCAAAATCCCCTAACTTAAATGTTTCATTTTAGTTTGATGAACTGACCCAAAATCTTTTATTTTGGGTCAGTTGAACATTAAACTGCATGTACTTATGATGCCACATTACCTCATAGTTGTAGTTCAAAAGATTGATGCCTCCTTCTCCCTTATGGGCCGGACTCCCTGACCAGTCTACAGTTCCCATGATGCGACAACAGTCATATGATTCTCATGATAAACCATGCAGCTCGGTCAACAGGGAGTCCACATGGTATCATGGACGATGTAGTCTGCCAGGAAGTCCAGCCCATAGGAGAGAATGGGGGCCTGATATGTAACTCCAGTGATGCAATGTAGCACAATGGGGGAAATGTAGTTTAATGTTCATCTGACTTGAAACGAAACAGTTTGGATCAGTTCAACAAACCAAAATATTCTGATTCAGGTCAAGCTGACTCAAACCAAAAAATATTTCATTTAGATTTTTGCGATGGAAAATTAAACGTTTTTGAAAAAAATCAGAAAATATTGATTTTGCAGAAACTGCATTTTCCTTAAAAAAAATCATCCTAACAGAAACATCTCAACCAGCTCTACAATGAGGAGATATATGTCCAAACCCCTCCTGATGTCAATGAGAGCTTTGGTATGGAATTCCATGAGAACAGGATTCAGACCTAATTCACTTCACTCATATGCCTGGCTAAATACTTCACAAGTTATCTTCTACTACTCACTCTGATCTTTTTAAATGAATTTGCCTTAACCATCCTTGTACCCTGCTTGTGTCCACTTTCCTCAAGCAATCAAGTTTTACTGGCATACATGTTCAAAGCAAGCAAATTTCAGAGTTGCGCAAACATGTATTCATAGAAACCGTATTTTAACCCTACGGGATTAAAAAATAGCACCAAGAGCACTCATAAACTCATCCAAATCAATGAGCAGAAACAGCGCTATGTACCAAAAACTGACCAATTACCAATTAAACATCACCACCCCACTTTCAAATATCAAGTATACTATCAATACTTACAGAGAATTTTTTGCAAACATTCAATCTTTACAGTATAATTTGTTGTAAAAGTTGGCTAAATCATAATAATGAATAATTCACAGGAATTGAAATCTACACAGACATACAGCAAGCAGCCAGAGCCTAATTTGTCAAGTAAATTATTCATTGCAAGTTATTCACTCTGTTCTGCTAATATGTATCATAAACAAATTATGGTTTGAGAAGAAACCTGTCTGATCTTAGCTTTGAATTTCAGCATAATCACTTGGTCAAAAGAAGTGAGCACTTCTGAGGCTGTCACTTGGATAATATAACCTGCTTAAGAAAATAAATTTTCTCTAAGCTGATTTTTGGAGAATTGGCTTAACCTAAACAATACATCTCAAAAAAATCAAACGACCTAAAAAAACAAGTGACAGGACACTATCAAAATAATGGGAAGTTTTGGAAGGAAAAGGTTATTGTAATTGTTGAACAAAGAAATGTTTATTGCAGAGTATAAATACTGCAGGCACAGCACTGTTGCAAATTGATATAAAATGTTGCAAAGAAGTTGAGAAGAGAAATATGGACATATTTAGATCTCTAATTCGGATCTGAGCCTGAGTTTTGAGAACTGTGCAACAAAGAATCTTGAACTACTAATGCTTTGAATTCTTTAGTCTTGTTCAAGCACATCTCATGAGCCAGATTCATCAGTACTCTTGACCCATAACTGAGTTGATTCAATACTATTTTGGATAGTATTATTTCCAACCAACTCAGGTCACTAAAGAGTGAATATGGCAGTCAGAATGATTTTTCAGATCATAGGACATCATTAAGGATTTCTGACATTTTTAAACAGCAGTAGACCATTACTTATTTGGAGCTTGATATAATTCACAGCTGTTGTCCATTTCACTTGTTTTTTAGACCAATTTAATTTTAAAAAATTAAAGACTTTGTCCAAAACCAACCACAGACCATGTCTTGGACCTATGAAAGAGAGACACTAAAAATCAATGGTTTATTAATTACATAAACAGCCACTATTTCCTGTAGACGTACAGTACTTGATAAAGGAATAACTTTTAATGAATTAAATTCATTACTATATCATTGTTGCCAATTTATGAGTCTCATGATAGTTCATGTTCTTCTTAAAGCCCCATGTGCTGGAGACAACTGATTACTTAAGAATCTCAGCTTTCATTTTTTTAAAAAAAGGAGTTTCTACCCTTCTTGGTTGTGGAGAAAAGCCAAAAAACATGAAACAAGTTCACCTTAATTGCTCAGAAACCAGAAGGCAATAAAAGGAATCCCTTTAAATATATTTATTTTTAAATTCATGATTTTGGGCTTAATATCATAATGTTGGGGGAGCTGATTCATGATTTTTTTATGTTTGGAGGTTACAATATTGATATACATTTTGCCACCTTTCCATTGACTCAAGAATAACTTATGAAAACTTAACAAGCAGTTCATAAATTGCAAGTTCAACAAAAACCAGTACAAATATCAGTAACCTACACAAGTTAGTCTCTTGTACAAGTCTCCTGACCATTCAGTGGTTTTGTTTTAACCACAAAGTTAATTCAGGCTCTTACTCAAGTGTTGCCCCTAACCTGAGTCTTGCCCATACACAAAAACCTCTCTCTCTCGAGCCGAGTGGTGCTTCACAGCCCAGTGAGCTGACTCATCAGGAGCTACAGTCTAAAGCCCTAGTGCTTTACACTTCAGCTGCCAGTACAACCATTCTGCAGGGTGGAAGCAGGCATGTCTCATGTTAATGTCAGAAGTTATGAAGCCTTGTGCAGTATATGAACAATAACTTTATTGAATTTAAAAACTGAAGAAAAATATTACATATTCCAATGCCAGTGGATACCCCCTTTATATTAAGGCCGTTCTGCCACCGTTACCCACACCAAGTATTGCCTTATTCTGCAAGTAATCCCATTGAAATGAATGGAACACTCAATGTGTGAAATCCTGGCCCCAGTGAAATCAACCGGAGTTTTGCCATTGACTTCCATGGGGCCAGGATTTCACCTAGTGACAGTAAGGGTTACAGAGTCTGTCCCTAACTGACGTATATATTTCTGTATATACTGTTTTCTTGTGAACTTTGCTAACATCTGAAAGTTTGTTGTGCTAGAAAAGGAACTGTTCTATTTCAACTCTATCTTGTCTGTCCTGGGTAACTAAAAATGAAAGCTGAAAAAACTGATCAGCATAGACCATGAATTTCTTGAGATTCATGTGATAAAAAGACATTTAAAGTTCTTAATCAGCTTTGAGAGTTTAAACATACACAGTTAAAACACTGGGCTTGGATGAAGAGAGAATAAACTGTGAAAAATAAGAGACCAAGGAATTTTTTTAAAATTGTAGAAGATCCAAAGTTATATATTCCTAGGTGAATGAACAGAGGCAAGAAAATGTGATGGAGGTATGAACTTTTAGAAACACTGCACTACAATGTGTACAATAGGTTCCCTTGGGCCTGTCAGAGTGTATAAAGAACAAGCAGCAACCATAAGTCCAAAAATGGCTTATTGACAGGACATGGAATTGTGTTATAGTTGAATTGGACTAAACACTGATCAGAGAACTTACTCCGGGGAGCTGAAAATGTTTGGAAGTTTGCTGAGGAAATTGACTAGGACAGTTCAAAAATATTTTAAAATAATTTCTCTCTGGAGTCAAAAAAACCGAATAACTGGAAGGAATAATCAACAGCGACAAGGGGCGGAAGAAAAACACTAAAGCTATTGATATTGTGTCAAACCAATGTATACACTATGAAGATGATGGCCCTGAAATGAAAAAAGTGTCAGGCAAAGTCTGGCTCTTCAGGGACCAGCTGTGTTGTTCATAGCTTCTGTTTCCTTTCAGTGTTTTCTTACTTTAAACATTTGAGGTAGGTCCTTAGCTGGTGTGAGCAGGCATAGCTGCAATGACACAAAGTCCTCCTTTTGCTAAATTGTTGACTAGTGACTTTTCTTTGTCGTTTGTCTATCAAGAGAAATATGATGGGCAACTAGAACAAGAAGGTGAGTAGCTCTCTAAACTACTGATTGTGAGGTGCTACTCTCCTGGTAGGATGAGAGGCCTGTTTTGATGGTTGAATAACAGTAGTTGATGGAGCCTGAGAATTTCATGAGGGAGAATATTTTTCTGCTGGATTTTGGTAGACTTTATAACTATCTTTTGTCCTTTACCATCCATTGGGCAGCAACTAGGCTTCTTCTTTCCCTCCTTTATCCTCCCAGATCACCCTGGTTCATGGACAGCTCTTGCCAAAGGCAGTAGGAAGGAACCATAGTGGAAGAGCAGCAATGCA
Organism: Natator depressus; assembly: GCF_965152275.1. Taxonomy (NCBI): domain Eukaryota; kingdom Metazoa; phylum Chordata; order Testudines; family Cheloniidae; genus Natator; species Natator depressus. Next base: position 109,120,003 of record NC_134239.1, read on the forward strand.
GAAGACTCATGTCAAATCTCATTGCTGGCAGCATAATGCTTAAAAAACTCTTACCCTGTAGCTGTGTGGGAAATATTTCTTTGCTTCCATCTTAGCATTCACAAAATCTCAGAGGGCAGATTTGTTTGGGGCCATAGATAGCCTGGTTAATCCGGGCTGTCTCTGCTGAGTGGCTGATCTGAATTCCTCCTGTTGTGAGGAAATTTCTTGTTATTTTGGAGATAAAAATCAAGCGGATTTGGAACAAGCTGTCTGTGTCTAAGGGGGCAGAGCAATATTTTGAGAGGGCAAATGCCAATAATTCTCTGCTTCACTTTTGGCCAGTGTTACTCACTGAGCCACTAAACAAAGTGTTGGGAGAACTTCATGGTTTTGGATTAATATGCACTTCGAATTTATTTCTGTCCTAGTGGGTGATGGGCTATTAAGGAAATGCTAACTCCACTGCTTCTAGAGATTATCCCTGCCTCTCTTAGGGAAGGGAGGCTACATTTTGCCTTTGTACAAAGAACCATCACTTGACAATCTGTCCAGTTATGATCCTGATCCAGTCTCTCATTCTTGGCCAAGGTCATTAAAAAAGTTGAGCAGAAACAACTCTCACAGTAGGTAGATCCAAGTTGGGAGGGTTATCACAGAGACAGCATTGGTTGTTTTGGTCAATGGTATCCTCCTGGTGATGGATGAAGCATTGATATTAGCTATGTCAGCAGCCACTGATACCATTGATCATGAGTAAGACTACGTTTTAGTCATGGGTATTTTTAGTAAAAGTCAGACAGGTCATGGGCAGTAAACAAAAATTCACAGCCTGTGACCTGTCCATGACTTTTACTATATACTCTGACTAAAACTTGTGGGGCTTCCTGGGGGCGCTATGGGTGCTGGGAGGGATGGGCAGCGGCCTGCAGCCCAGGCTCCCCACTAGTGCTGGGGGTGGGGTTGGCGGGGCAGGCAGGTTCCCTACCTGGCTCCATGCCTCTCCCTCCCCAGCAGCAGCAGAGTTTGAGTGTGGGAGGGGGCAGGGGATTGGGGCATGGGATGGGGTGAGGTGGGCTCTGGCGGTGCTTTCCTGGGGGGCTCCCCGGAAGCAGCAACATCCCCCTCGCTCAGCTCCTAGGGGCAGGTATGGCCAGGCAGTTCTGTGTGCTGCCTCCACCCAGAGTTCTGGCTTCAGAGCTCCCATTGGCTGGGAAACATGGCCAATGGGAACTGCGGGGGCAGTGCCTGCAGGTTGTAACCCCAGATTATGTGAATGTGGCTTCAGCCTCTACTGGTAGTTGACAGAGATGATCTTAGATGGCTTCGTTCTTTGCTCTGAGAGATTGCAGAGGATGATAGTGGCCAATTGCTCCTCACCCTCAAGAAATCTCAAATGTGGGGTACCAAAGGTTTCCATCTTGTCAGTCCTCTCATTTGACTTCTTATAGATGGACCACAGGTTTGAGATATTTTCGGTGTGCAGATGCATAGCACCCCCCACCTCTATTTCTTTCTCATCCAACCCAGATGATGCAGTCAAATGTTTTACCCAGTCCCTGGCTAGTATAAGGGTCTGGATGAGAAAAAGATGTCTAAGGATCAATCCAAAGAAAAGCTGATGACAATGTGTTGGGGGAAAGAACCAGCGAAAATGGTAGAAGTTATAATCAGCCTATTTTTTGTTGGTTTGTTTGAGGGCATCTGTCCACCATATTCTACCAGAATTCACACCTCAGGAATGCTAGGTACCCAGGGAGAAGTGATATTTTATTTAAATAGTAAAAATAATATAATAAAGTGTTAATTAACTTCAGTGGAAGCTGACAACATTCAGCAACTCACAGGATCAGGACCTTAAGATTATCTTCACGGCAAGTTACTGCTTGGCAAGTCAGGGCATGAATCTACAGTGCTCCATCTTACTGTGCGATAACATCCCATCTGAACACTGCTACAGTGCATTGAAAGTGTCAAAGTGCAATACAAGGAACACAGCTTGTTCTACTGTATGTTTTACAAAGGACCAAGTACATTTGTAATGTTACGGACAGGCTGGATTGCCACCGCCCTTCCTTGGCCACCCATAGGACTAAACTCCTGTCAGTCTCCTTAATCCCCTCTGGTCACTCCTCCAGCGGTGACACTAGCAACTGAAAGGAGAACAGGGCCTGCTGACCTAAGTTCTCCACCCTGTGAGCATGTGGGCATGGAGGGGACATGCAGCAGCAAGGCCTGGGAGAAGCCCTGGCTCAATCCCCCCTGCCCACTAGCCCAAGTAGCTGGCCAGGCACAAAGGGGGAATTGTTCCACTACAGAAGTGCGCAAAGCAGCTTTCTCCTCCTGCAGAGCAAGGGGTCGCAAGGGAGGAATCTGTACCTCTCTGGGTCACAGCTCGTCCTCTGGTCTGCTCCTGGGGCAGTGCAGCAACACTCTGCCATTCAGTCAGGGGCAGATTGTAGCATTACGATCTAGCCCTGGGTGATTAGTACCAAAAACTACACTGTAGGGCATCAAAATGAAAAACAACAATCCCCCAGACAGAGACTGAACAGGAGTTTCTTAGAGCATCTCACATCAGAGTAGGAAATAACAGAGCTATCTTTGAAAGCGCTGAACAGCAAAAGATCCAGAGATATAACCCCTGTAAACATAATAAAGCTTTTCAGAACAGGAGAAAGGCTGGGAGATAGTGTGGGAGGAACAGTACAGCTTTTGCTGTTTTGACTGGCATTACTGCATCTCTCACTGACAGGTCACTAGGTTAGGGGTTTGTTTTGAATCAGTCATTTCCCCTTAAACAGTGGCAACTTCTCTGTTACTATTAGCAAGAACAGAATCAAAGACAATGACTTCAAAGCAAAATATTTTTAATCAGCAGCTTCTTCCACAATATGCTAATTCTAGGAAGCAGCCAGCATCCAGGGATTTAGTAATAAACACAATGGAAAAGAATTTGCAGTTGGTGGGCTCATGTCAACAAAAGGATTGTCCTACACCAGTGGTTTTCAACCCACGGTCCACAGACCCCTGAGGGTGCGCAGACTATGTCTAAGATTTCCCAAGGGGTCTGCACCTCCATTTGAAATTTTTGGGGGGGTCCGCAAATGAAAAGAGATTGAAAACCACTGTCCTAAACAAACGTTATTATCCTAGACAAGAAGCCACTGAATACTTTATGGTTGTCCACCAGACCTAACCCTAGAAATGTGAAAGTATGAGGATTATTTGCTTCTTTGTGCTACAGGGATCAAAATCAGCCTTGTAACTGAACCATGATTACACCTTTAGCTATGCAAGGTGCACACCTGTAGAACCTGTACTGGAACTCTCATTCTCTCGCTGCAAAACAGACTATTACCATCTGAGCTGAAGAAAAGTTTTTCTGGCTACCAGCTGCAGAAATTCTGTTCCATTTTTGTTAGGCTTCAACCAGCCAATAGAGGGCAAAATACTCACACACGCTGAGCCCTATCTTGCTCCCACTGAAGTAAACGGCAAAAAGCTCTTATTCTCATTGGGAGCAACACTGTGCTCAGAACTAACCACAACAAAATTTGTCAATAACTTTGTTTCATTTTCTTCCAATATGGCTAGCACATGAGATTTCAAAGAGATATGACAGTATAGAAAGTTTTTGAAGTAGAGCAACACCACAAAGCATTAAACAATGAACATTTCCAGTCAGAAAAAATGTGTGATGCCCAGCAACTCAAAAACTATTTCTTGAAACTCTGCAGAAGCATTCTGCTTTGCCTTCAGGATAAATCTGGCAATCTTCAGGTCCAATCAACTTTCCAAAGAAAGGTTATAGGAGGGGCTAAAACATGGCTTTATAATTAGGCTTGGCAGGATTTGACTTTTATTTTTTTTAAATAATTTCTACTGATAATATCAATGTTTATTTTTAAGTATACTAATAGATTTAAATTTTCACAGTTGTGTAACATTATGGGTTTTAAGCATTTTTTCAAATTTTTATAGATTTAAATTTTCAAAGTTGTGGGAAATCACGGGGTGGTCAGACAATTATTTAATGAATCAGAAAGTTAAAGCATTAAAACACAATTTGTGAACATCACATGAAAATATACAAAGTAAATATCCTTAAACCAAACTCTAATAAGTTCTCAAGTAGCATTTTTCTTATTTTGTCTATTTGCAAAGGTCAATTATTATCAATGGAAATAGCTTTTTTATGTGTGTGTGTGTGTGCGCGCAGTGAAATTGATGTTTACCAATAAAAATCAAATCCTTCCAAGCCTATTTATAATGGAAGCTGCTTGCACAGCCCGAACTATGAAGAGGCTTCTGCTTTTTCATAATTCTACATCAATTGCAAAATAGTCTGTGGACTATTAATGCTGATGGAGCACCATTGAACCAATAGGTTCCTTACCATAATCAGTTACAAAGATATCATGTGGAAAAGAGATGTTTCCAAGATTATTTTGTTTTCCTAATTATTAAAAGAAAAACTCCACAGAGATGGCTATGTCTTTCAGATAAGATATGTTTTGCCTATTTCATGGATTTGTAAACCTCTCTAAATCTGAGGAAATAGAATCACAGAAATAAAAGAAATCTCTGTGAATATTGATACCTTGGTGACAGAATAAGGTGATCACTGAGTATGATATGCAATTCACTGAATAAACTGTGTAGACTATCTGAACCTGTATTAAGAATATCCCAAGTATCAATAAGGTGCATCCCGTAAACATATTTAACTCTTAGTGACATAGCTAAAGGGGTTGGGAGTACAGTACCTATATGGTCTTCTGGGTTTAGAACACCTAAAGTCTTCACTGGTCTCATGGTACAGTCACTGGGTGATGTTTTACTAACAGCTTGTATTTTTAAAAGGTCCTCCGGAAGGACCCCACTGACTTTCAATGGGAAATGACTGCTTAAATCCCCTAGGTTCCTTTGAAAATATTAACTGACAGCTTTAAAAAATAGAGGTTGTGGCCGAGGAATCTAGATTAGGAGCATACATTCTACAAGATTCATTTCAGAACCATTGTTTGGCCTTAAAAAGAACCTGCTCCCAATTTGATCAAACAGTCTTATAATGCTTGAATGGGTTGTTTGGTATTTGTTTGGTTTTTTGTTAATGAGAATTAACACCCCCCTTTTTAATGACAATTCAGATAACCTATCCATTCAGTATGTTTTGGTCAAATAAATTTCCCATAATGAAATAAATTCTTGGCTTATTTATTTATTATTATTATTGTAAAGTAGTTGAGCAATTGTTTGTTTTATACAGTGATTCATTCCCTTAATATTAATAGAATCCTGTTTATATTTATGAGACTTGGCTTACATTGTGAAAAAAGGATGAAGGGGACCAGAACATGAAGAAATTATAGCTATCATCAGTGTGGTCCTAACAAGGTTTCCTTTAGAGCACCACGGTAACAATTCATAATGTAAATATAGCAGTGAAATCCACTGAAGAGAAACATTTCCAATAAGAATTCAGATCACTGATTGTAAATAGGACATTCATGGTCGGAAAAAACAATCCTCAGTTCCTGTACAATGTAATTTGGAAAGAGTAAAGTCACAAGCTGGAGCGGGGGAAAATAGAAAACACAATGATAGTAAAACTAACCCCATATTGACACAGTTCAATGCTACAGTAATGGGGCTGTCCCAGTAAGAGTTACCAGCCCGTTTTAATAAATGATCGGACATTTCTCATGGGCAGATGATTTGTGTAGGCAAGGAAGTCATTGCCTGCAGTGTTTCAGCTGGCTAATGGGAATTAATTGAGCAAAGTGAGTGGGAAGTGGAATTTAAAGGAAAAGAATGTAGCAGAAAGGACCGGTCCCTACTTACCTCAAAGAAAGCAGTGCTGAGGGATCTCTTTTTTCTAAGCAACTCTATGAAATTCCACACCCCCACCACTCTCACCTCCAGTGGTTTGCTCTGCGAGCTCCATCAGGAGAGAAAGAGGTGGAGGACCACAGGAAAAAATCAGAGGAGGAACAAGAGGAGGAATATAAGATAGAATTTAAAATGTGTATGCGGGGGGAAACCACAACTGAAACCTGGTAAGAATGCTTTCATTTTTAAAGGTTTTTCAACTGGTTATTTAATTGATTAATAAACTGGGGAGGAATGAGTTTTTATTAACCGTAAGTTGGTGTAATTAATGTATGTTACATCAGCAGGTTCTGAGCAATGAATGAGGTAAAGCAAGTTATTGAAAAAAGAAAAACTATATAAATTTTTGGGACTGAAGTTTTAGTATCTTTTTCATGTAATACTGTTCCACAAAATAAAACCTGAGACCTTTCTTCATAATTATTAATACCTAACATTACATAGCACATTCTATCCGAAAGACTCCAATAATGCAACATAAACTATACCTAAATAGTGTGACGAAGGTCCTCCTCTGCCTTGGTGGGTCCTGCGCTTATTGGTGGATTTGCTCGCCTCAGAGGTTCATGGCAGCCCTCAGTTTGGCCCCCTTCGTGGCTCAAATCTGCCATTTACTCAATTAGCCTCATCGCTGGCCAGCATGGGGAAAAGGAAGAAGAACAATCCCCGCAGTCTCTGCTGATCCACCTAGTGGATCGGGGAACAGGCCAGAGACCTTCCCCTCTGATGGAACCCACAGTGCAGGTCAACTCCTCCGGTATCAAGTAGGGAGTTGGGGGAATGGGGGGAACCTGGGCCCCCCCTCTACTCTGGATTCCAGCCCAGGGCCCTGTGGATTGCAGCTGTCTACAGTGGCTCCTGTAACAGCTGCATGACAGCTACAACTTGCTGGGCTACTTCCCCGTGGCCTCCTCCCAACACCTTCTTTATTCTCACCACAGGACCTTCCTCCTGATGTCTGATAATGCTTATACTTCCCAGTCTTCCAGTAGTATGCTTTCTCACTCTCAGCTTCTTGCCCCTCTTGCTCCCAGCTCCTCGCACGCACACCACAAACTGAAGTAAGCTCCTTTTAAAACCCAGGTGCCCTGATTAGCCTGCCTGTCTTAATTGATCCCAGAAAGTTCCTGATTGTTCTGGAACCTTCCCTGTTACCTTACCATGGGAAAAGGGACCTACTTAACCTGGGGCTAATATATCTGCCTTCTATCACTCTCCTGTAGCAATCTGGCCTGACCCTGTCACAATAGGAATCACTTTACCCCATCTGTGAAATACTTGCACCTCTAAAGTGAAACAAGGCAGCTGGTTTAACTGTGATCTACACCTCTAGAAAAGGCAGTGAAAAATACCCTTGCCAATTGAAACTGCAAAAGCTATTTTGGCCAACAGAATGTGAATACACATATTGTAATTTGGCCAGGATATTGGATTGGGGTGGGGGTAAGGGGGAAAATCTCTCTAGACTTGCAAAAAGTGCTACGGGATATCTAAGGCCAAATTTTCAAAAGTTAGAAGCCCACTTAAGCATATAAAAACATGTGCATAAATTGTGACCACACTTGCCAAAATGGCAGATGCACATGGGGGGTTTGCATACAACAGCTGCTAGTTTGCATTCTCAGTGGCCCTCTGAGCATGGAAAAACCCAGTGTTTGGGGTCAGTGGAAATAGTGGTGTGCCTACATTTGCATGCACAAATCTATTCTTTAAAAATTTGGTCCATAGTGACCACAAGTTGTCAGGATCTCAGTTTTATGTCTCATCCTAAGAGAGTACCTGCAACAGCAAAACCTCCTAACACCATGATGGATTATTCGTGAAGTACTGACTCAGAGAAGAGTAAAACCAGCACCACTTCTTGCAGAACCTGGATTGGATGGCAGCCATCCAAATATTCTAAAGAGTTGGGACAATAGAAACCTGTGGAGCTGAATCTGGATTTAGGAGGTGAAATGATACATTCACCTTAGCTTTCATTTCACCTTTGTCCATGCTTTAGTGGACCCTCTAGACCTTCCCAAACCCACTAAATGGAATATTGCTACACCAGAAGACATCTGGTGGTCTTCATTAAAACATGTTCATAGTGTTCAATGACATCCACTCTGCAGGGAATCATTTGCTGAGGCTGTTCACAACAAGCCAGCTGTTGGCCCAGCTGGAGTCAGCATTCAGAAATGTCTTTGAAGAAACCAAAAAAGGTGATAAATGCATGTTTCCCTCAGATGAATCAAGAAGGGCCTTAGCTGGCAGAAAGCCAGGCATTCAAAAAGAAGTGGGAAAGAAAGTGTTGCCAGCTGAAGATTGCATGTGTATGTAGTTGGCTGTTCAAAATTATTTCCATGGGACCATTTTTGGATCAGGGAGGTGGCAAGGGGAAGATCTGTCAGCATAAACTCTCCATCCCCAAGCAGCTCTCTTCTAGAAGCAGCAGCCAAAATAGTTCCATGGCTTGCATAAGATTTATGTGGATAATTCTATCAGGTGCCAAACCAAGATTCTTGACTTTGTACAGCCTCCATATTACAGGGAGCTGTGCTCTTTGAAGATGAGAGGGAGGCAGCGTTTTGTTGTTTTTCTTTGTATACATTTCTATTGTTAATTAGACCATTTTTACAAAGAATTTACTACAGGAGCAACTCCCTTACCAGAGAAAATAATCGTAATGATTCAGCTTTGATGATTATACTCTAGCAAAGATTATATCAGATCCATGCACACATAACAACTGAACATTAAAAAGTTATGTTTTTAGGCGTAGCTCCCCATTCTCTAGAATTACCACCTGATCTTCAATCAATCTACACAGACAATACAGTTATTATAGTTAAAACTTAGCACTTATTTAATGCTTTACATGTTCTAAGTGATATAGAAATAATGGCTGATTTATCCTCTTAATACTCTTGCGAAATAATTAAGGGTCAGTTTCTGATGCCCTCACTAACACTAAAGAGTCCCTTACTCCATAAATTGTGTTGTTGAAGTCAATGGGACTGCTTGTGGAGTAACATGCTATTCAACATGAGGCACAATATAAAATCTGGAGCCTACAGTTATTTACAGATGAAGATGCTGAGACAAAGAGGTTAAGACCCACAGTTTTAAAAAGTGGCTTCTAGTGATGCAACAGGAGTTCTGGGGGCTCCCCATCTCTGAAAATCAAGTTCTTCCTCTCTCAAATTGGACACCCAAAATTACAAGCCACTTTTGAAAATCTGAAACTAACTGATGGTCACAATCAATTAATAGGTTTCAGAGTAGCAGCCATGTTAGCCTGTATCCGCAAAAAGAAAAGGAGGACTTGTGGCACCTTAGAGACTAAGAAATTTATTTGAGCATAAGCTTTCGTGAGCTACAGCTCACTTCATCGGATACATTCAGTGGAAAATACAGTGGGGAGATTTATATACACAGAGAACATGAAACAATGGGTGTTACCAAACACACTGTAACAAGAGTGATCAGGTAAGGTGAGCTATTCCCCCCCGCTCTCCTGCTGGTAATAGCTCACCTTACCTGATCACTCTTGTTCAGTGATGAGCTGCCAAAACCTTAACAACAGGTTCCCTCCTCACTCCACGAGGGGGTCGTTGCCCACCCCCGCCCCCCGGGACTCCTGCCCCATCCAACCCCCCCCATGTTCCTTGATGCCACCCCCAGCCCCATCCATCCCCCTCCCCTGTCTCCTGACTTCCGCCAGAACCAGGCAGGAGGGTCTCATGGGCCACCGTAGTGGGCACCCACCCCACCCCTAAGAGCCAGAGGCACCTGCCGGGGAGCAAGGTGGGGAGTCCCGGAGGTGCTTACCTGGGGCAGCTCCCAGGAAGCATCCGGCAGGTCCCTCTGGCTCCTAGGGGCGGGGGAGCATAGCTAGCGGGGGAGCAGGAGGAGCGGCCGCTCCCCCACTGATCACATCAAAAGTGGCGCCTTGGGCGCCGACTCCCTGGGTGCTCCGGGGCTGGAGCACCCAAGGGGAGAACTTGGTGGGTGCAGAGCACCCACCGGCAGCTCCCCGCCCAGTGCCCAGCCCCAGCTCACCTCACCTCCACTCCTCCTCCTCCCCTGAACACACCGCCCCACCCTGCTTCTCCACCCCCCAACTTCCCGCGAATCAGCTGTTGGGAGGGAAGCCGGGGAGGGCAGAGAAGCAGGCGGTGGCTTCCTGCTCAGGCCGAGGGTGGCGGAGGTGAGCTGGGGCCGGGAGAGGTTCCCCTGCGTCCTCCCCTCCCCCCGGGGTTACCTGCTGCGGCACGGGCGGCCCTCCTCGCGCCCCCCCCTTGCCCCCCCCCAGCTCACCTCCGCCTCCCTGGGCCTGAGCGGGAAGCCATGGCCTGCTTCTCAACCTGCCCCAGCTTCCCGCGCAAACAGCTGATTCGCGGGAAGCCTAGGGAGGCGGAGAAGCAGAGCAGGGCAGTGCGTTCAGGAGAGGAGGAAGAGGCGGAGGAGAGGTGAGCTGGGGCTGGGGGTGGGATGGGGTGGGGCGGGGAGCTCCGGTGGGTGCTCTGCACCCATCAGATTTTCCCCTTGGGTGCTCCAGGGCTGGAGCACCCATGGAGTCGGTCCCTAAGGTGCCACTTTTGGCCGGTTAAATTTAGAAGCCGTTTTAGAACCAGTTGTCCCTTGCGGAACAACCGGTTCTAGCGAACCAGTGGGAACCGGCTCCAGCTCACCACTGCTCTCGTTACAGTGTGTATGGTAACACCCATTGTTTCATGTTCTCTGTGTGTATAAATCTCCCCACTGTATTTTCCACAGAATGCAGCCGATGAAGTGAGCTGTAGCTCACGAAAGCTTATGCTCAAATAAATTTGTTAGTCTCTAAGGTGGCACAAGTCCTCCTTTTCTTTAATCAATTAATAGAAGAGCTGGAATTAAAACTCAAGAGCCCAATGTCTTCTAGAACAGTGGTTCTCAACCACGGGTACATGTACCCTTCAGGTTACACAGAGGTCTTGCAGGCATACATCAGTTCATCTAGATATTTGCCTAGTTTTACAACAGGCTACATTTAAAAAGCACTAGTGAAATAAGGACAAACTAAAATTTTATACAGACAACGCACTTGTTTATGCTACTCTATATACCATATCCTGAAATGTAAGTACAATATTTATATTCCAATTGTTTTATAATTATATGGTAAATAAGAAAGTAAGCAATTTTTCAGTAATAACGTGCTGTGACGTTTTTGTATTTTTATGTCTGATTTTAAGTGAGGTGAAACTTGGGGGTATGCAAGACAAATCAGACTCCTGAAAGGAGTACAGTAGCCTGGAAAGGTTGAGAGGCACAATTCTAGAATATACAGTGTACCTCCACACAGAAACAGAGTGAGAGGTCAGAGTGATTATTATTTAGCGGTGGGTAAAATGATAGTAATTCTTTATGTCCCCTCGTCTTTGTTACATTCTGTACCTTACATTTTTGAGGCATTGTTCAGGTTTTCATCTATGTAACTTTCATTGCTGTTAATGGGACTCACACAGCCAGAACTATTGGAAAATTTACAGGTAATATGATGTAACTCTATGTAAGACCAAATAAGTACTAAAAGTGTTCAGGTTTTCATCTGTGTAACTTTCATTGCTGTTATTAGGACTCACACAGCCAGAACTATTGGAAAATTTAGAAGTAATATGAAATAACTCTCTGTAAGACCAAATAAGTACAAAAAATGGTAGTACATTTGATTTTTAATTAATCCTTTTTTCTTCCAGTACAAAATATGGGAACAAAGGAATATTCAAATAAATTTAAGGCATTAAATTGAGAACCAATTAAAAATATTTTTGTTCTGATAGGTATCAGTCTAAGATAGGTTACAAACGTATCCACAAACAGGGTGTGCCTCTTCTCTCTCCTGAAACCAAGTCAGTTACTCTTAATGCAACTCCATATCCATGTAATTTTGCCTTTGGGTTCTTGTTCTAGTGAAATGTCAAACAACTGTATTTGTAACAAAAAACCCAAATCCTTCATTGTGTTATCCATGGTGAATTTATGGAATGTACTTCTGCAGGAGGTCATTGAGTCAAATACTATGGCTGGGCTTTTAAGAGGAATGAATCATTTCATGACCACTAATAATTTCTGTAGCTATGCAAGTTAGAACAATGAGTTGTGCAATGAAATTGCACTTTGGGGGGGAAATAAGTTGATTGCTTGAGGATTAAGGTTCCAAAAACATTTTTTTCTTCATTCAGGGCTTTTCATAATTGCCTAGATGCATTATGGGATATTCCCACTTTCTTCTAAAGTATTGGTATTAGCTACCGTTGGAGCCAGGGTAGTGGACAGCGCCCTTATCCAGTATGAGCTATTTCTATTGCCTTCCACATGAGGCTGGATTCTTTGCTCATATTCACTGGTGTAAGTCAGAAGTAACTCTGGTGAAATCAATGGAGATCATTCTTTTTACATCAGTGTAACTGAAAGGATAACCAGGCCCATAATCTTCATAAAAATAAAAGAGGGCATAGCCCCTTGAGGCATCACTTTGCAGATATCAGCTTGTAGCACTGTCAGTGACTTGTAACGAGATTTCCTGGCTAGTGACGGAAAGACTCCATAGCTTGTCTGCCTTCCACCACCCCAACTGCAATTAGAAATAGATAACAATTTATATATAAATTCCTCTTCTCTAGTCTATAAGAGAAATAGTTTGATTAGTTTCTACGGTTTGTTAGTATATAGGATGTATGAAACTCATTGAGAGAAGGCTAAGATGAAGAGAGTATTGCTTAGTACTTGCATCATGCAAGGGCAAATTCATTGTTAGAAGCACAGTTATTCTGATTTGCATTCACAAAACAGAGAAAGAGAGAATCCCAAGTACTTATCCACACAAATAGCCACATTTTTTCAAGTCAGCTTCCAAATTTATGCATCCAAGTTTTTGTGTTCCAATCTCAGGCTACTACTATCTGCATATTTGACACACAGCTCTGACCAACACATGGAGCTACAGTTTCCATGCACAAATGGCACTCTGGAGTGCATAACATCATGAATAGCAATAACTGGAGTGAAAATGGCTGCTTCTCTGAAAATGAAAATCAAAGTTGAGCTGTGTGCCATCAGGATACTTTTCAATGTACTTAAAGTAAACTATAAAGATGCTTTTTTTCCTTATGAGGAGATACTGTTAGCAAACATTATTGTTAATAAATATCCCAAGCCACAAGGTAGGGATGGGGTTGCATTACCCCATCTATGCTAATTCTGCACAGCATGAACATAATCCATACCACAGCCTCTCTTTGCCAGAAATAGTTTTGGTCTATCGGCCTGGGTCTGGGCTTTTCAAGCAACACTCTGTGCTGTTCTCACTTGAAAGAGACAGAAGGACCTTCTGCTGATTTAAGGCGTGTAAGGGCTAGACACCATGAAATGGTGCAGAATGCTGTACATAGTCAGGTCTGTCATAATCAGGGCACCCAGCCTACACAACTTGACGCTGGGCTTGTTTCCATAATTGCAGCTAGTCTGTGTGTGGTACATGTGCTAATGTTTTGAGTCATGTGCTCATATTGTGACTAGTGATGCAAAGCATTTTCAGATTGGAATCATGGGTAGATTGTCTTGGGTGCAGCTGCCCATCTGGAAGTTTCAGACTTTGTGCATTTATTTTCACAGGGATTTCTACACATCAAATGTTAGTGGTTTAAAAAAATGCTCATGTGTATTTTGAATATATAATAGTTATGTAAATACTTGTCAAGTGCTAAATACCAAACCAAAACAAGCTTTTGAGCCTAGTTATTCCAACAGTTACATTATTTACAGATAGGGGAACAGATTGTCAAGTAGTAGGCAAATACCCGCTACTTAAAGGGACTGCAATAGAAGTATTACCATCTCTGCAATACGCAAGGGGAAACAATGCAAGTAATGTATAACAATACAGCAACTAATCTTCCTGTCATAACCTAAGATTGCAGAAGCAACAGCAGAGGCCACTCCAATGGTTTTCACACACTTCACCCTGGAACAGTGGTGGGCAGTATAGATTTTTCTTTAATGGCAAATAGATCAAATTTTCTTTTAAAAATGTTTGGGTAGAAGGATAACAGATAGCTGAGTACTGATGCATCTGATGAAGTGAGCTGTAGCTCATGAAAGCTTATGCTCAAATAAATTGGTTAGTCTCTAAGGTGCCACAAGTACTCCTTTTCCTTTTGTGAATACAGACTAACACGGCTGCTACTCTGAAACCTGTCAGATAGCTGAGAGGAGGTTACCTTTAACTAGTTGAACTAGAGATGGGCTGAGGTGGTGTTCAAATCTGCACCTAGACTCAGTTTAGGCTGGGGTTCAGAGCTCATGTTCAAGAGCAAATTGGAGCAAAGGTTTGAGTTAGATGGCACCAAAATCTTGCAAGCTGCTCTTGTGAAATTTCAGCCCCAACAGTTAGAAGTCCCTTGCAATCAGCTGTTTTCACCCTCCTGGGTTCATACAAGATTTACTCTGGAACCAAAGGTAACTTGACAATAGGTTCCTTTTTATTTGAATCCATCCCAGAACCAAAACAGTAGCTGCAGGTTCAGATCAGGGAAATCAAATTCAAATCCTTCTAAATTTGGAATGGCTTCACACATTCGGCTGTCCAGTTTTGGCCCATCTCTAGTTTTAACAGTTCTTCTCAATTAAATCTAAGCCTTTGCAAGTCAAAATATAATTATCTTTTACGGCTCATTATTCAAAAATATACTTTTTGATGCTTAGAACTGGGCACAGCTCCGAACTTCAGTCCCATTCAAATGGAGCCTTGGGTTGGAGGCTGCCTGGGTTCATGAACCTCAGTCCATGCACATGAATTGTGGGATAAGGTTATCCATACAGCCAGCATGCTGTTAAAACTCCCTCCACCCCAGCTGGCCTCCCTTATTCTGTCAGCAAGTCCTGCCCACTCCCGAAGTCATCTAAGGGAATCAGAGTTCCAGGGCTTGTTGGGGGGGGAGAGATGAAGCTGCAGTGGGTCTGGTTCACTTCCAAATGCTGCAGACCAAACTGCAGCGTTCATTTCACCCTGTGGAAACCGAAACACTCAGGGTTCAGGCAAGCCGAATTATCACCTCCATTACATGTGGGTAGGGTGATCAGACAGCAAGTGTGAAAAATCGGGATGAGGGTGGGGGTAATAGGCTTCTATATAAGAAAAAGCCTCAAATATTGGGACTGTCCCTATAAAATCGGGACATCTGGTCACCCTACATGTGGGTAAGCAGAGAAGGCCTTCGTATTTATTTATTTATATTTATTTTTAGACACACAAAATGCATGCATCACATTTCTCTAAGTGCTGCTTCACAGCACATTGTAAGAACAGCACAATAAACAAACAGACCTTGATGTCAGTTAAGAGACTCAACCCTACACCCAGTTTAAAGGGCTCAGTTAAAATGCTATGGAGGGGAAGGAGGACGATATCCCTACCCTTTCCAAACCACCCTACTGGCAAAACGGTGAGCAAATACATGGGCCCTTCAGTGTGACCTGTAGATTAACAATCCCAGGCCCTTTCACACCAGTGAGTTAATTCAGTATCTGAGGACCCTGCACTAAGAATGCCCTGCTAGCAGAGCTCTAATGGTTAGACCTGGAGGCTGCTAATTCAAATATCCCAGCTGAGCTCACCTGCTAGGGAAGGACAGGAAGGCCCCGATCCTCTGCTACATTCTGACAGCTCTGTGCCATTCCACAAGCACAGCTGACCATGGGCGGGGGAGGGGAGGCAATCATCCTAATGTGGGGTGGTATAAAGATGGCATAATAGGTCCTATTCCAGTCCCTTTCAGGGCTACTGGAGTAGGAGTGTAGTCAGGAGAAAGAGGCATGGCTGGAGTTTCCTTGAGCCACCTTTACATCCCTTCTAGTGAACTGTGCTTTTTATTCCTTGGCCACAGCCAAAAGTCAGAGTCCTGGGCTCTAAGATAGGAAGAACCCAAAGCGTAAAAGGCTTGATAAATTAAAACCAGTGCTTAAACATGACCCAGCAGTTAACTGCAGCAGTTGCAGAGTACAGTGATAATATGTTCACTGCAAGAAACAGAACCTGCAGCAGCAGGATTTCCAAGTGGTCTGCATGTATAGCCCCAAGTAAAGCACATTGCAGCAAACCAGTCTTAGAGTGACAAAGGAATGGATTGTGGTGACGAGGTGCTTGTTGGAAAAGAAAAGTTGCAATTGTCTACCAAGTGCACATTGAAAAACCTTTGTTGGCTACAAGTCTATATGTTAATTTAAACTCAGACTAGGATCCAGTAGCACAGTGAGGGCTTGTCCACGAGGCAGGGCAATGCACGCTATGGGGCGGGGGGCGGGGGGTGATTTCTAAAGTGCACTAATGTGTTGCACATTAATTTGTCTGTGTACACCCTGCTGCTGCGCTTCAATGTAGTGTTGCTTGAAACAGAACCCAGGCTCCCAGCCATGTCTACATTACACCAGCCTGGAGTCTCTCTAGAGCTATCCATTCACTTGCTTATTCAGACTCACACCCACATACCAGTGTACTTAGCATGCCTCCGAAGTCTTACACACCACATCTGAGTTTAGTTCAGCTGAGAAGCTGGCCACCTAGCAGCAAAGGGGTTAACAAAATGATTAATTTTACGTTACGTTTATTCCTGAAAGCTCTGCCACAAATTACGCTGTGGTGTACTAGCCAAGAGGCATAAAGGTAACTGTGTTTATGTCTCCCATATGTTAAGCCAAATCTCACTTCAGACCATATGATTTGGCTTTACAGTGGCATCATATCAGCCAAACCATAAACGGGTTCAATATTAAAACTGTATATCATGAAAAATAAAGAAGAACTTTATTCACAAATTCAGAATGTTCAATAGCTATTTTATAGAGGGATTTTTAGTGGGTGGGAGGAGGGTCTTGTTTGCTCTTACAACAAAAAGGATGTAAGAATCCTTCCTTTCACCCCATTACTCTAAGAAAGGGTATTTGCCATTGTCAAGGAGGCAATTAAGACAGCGACTTAGTGGTCTTGGCAAGGATTTCACTCACTTCTTCATTCCTGGCAGTATCTTGCCAATCCAAAGTCATAAAAATACTACCGTATTCTACTGTGATAGCCCCACAACACTAGACCATCTGTAATGTAACCTGCACCATTTGGGATCATTACTTGCAGAACTTTTTTCAAAGGGAAGAGTCATCCCGTTACAGATGAAGAGCTGGATCACCCAGCATGCCATGACTGATTTAAGTAGCTCTGGTAGCACAAGGAAGCTGGCCTAACAAGAGATCTGGGGAATCTCTGGGAGGCATAGAGTTACTGTTGTAATCTGGGCTCATGCACCATCAGATGTCATGGTGAAGGAAAGGGGACAGGATGGGGGCATTCCTAAACCCCAACAATTCTCAGATGCTGGAACAATCCACTGGCATACCGCCAGACATAAATTAGAGCAATCCTAATGTTGTTCTAAAACTACACTGTGACCAAAACCACCACCAATTCTCACCTGCCCTTTGGTCTTTATGATTTTCCCCTTGTGTTCATGCATCATAGCATGATAACAAGAGAACTTACTGGGAGAGTACACCTTTTCCCAGGCCCCTGATTGAGACTGACAGGAAGGTATAGGTTCCAGAAATTTTCACCCTTCAGCATCTCTCCTTCGTGGTGCTGGGTCTCATCTCTTTGAGGACATGAAATTACCCGACAACAGTAATCCTAACCAAAACCAAGTTTTATTAAAATAGAGAGAAAATGTAATCAAAACAAAAGTTGTTTGCTGAACGGGGTTGACTTAAGTACATGCTTCAATGCTTTGCTGAACTAGGGTCTCAATGACTACATAAGGTGCCAGCAAAGCAATGCAGAACCAAGCCCCTAACCTTCATGTATCAAAAAAGAGAGAGAAAACCCAATATTGGAAAACGTTCAACGAAGTTGACATATATAGTGTTGCTGATAATAGCATATATACATTCTTACAATTCTTATTCATAACACCTCTTATAATATAGGGTTAAAACAAAAGACACTCTGTAGGACACACAGTAACAGAACATATCCCTGAGGACGTTCTGACATTGCAACCTCCTCAAGGATAGGGATAGTTGACTTACTGTGTGTTCTGTACAGCTGCGAGAGAACTCTTAGAACATAATGAGCGATAAATGATAATAAAGGTGACAGCTTCGCATCAACATGAGTCAAACCTATCTCTACCTCTACTGATGACATCCCATTGACACAAATCTTCACCTGTATCAGTATACAGGAGACAACAAAATATTCAAGAAATGTATATACAACAGTAACTTTTTTATTTAACAACAAAATCCTTAAAGTATTGGTCTCATATGCCCCAGTTCAGCAATTACTTCAATGGGACTAATCATGTGCTTACATAAATATATTGATTATGATTGATTCCAGGTAATTGCTGTACAGACATTGGACCACCATGACTCAACCCTCACTATTTTCACTGGGGCTTAAGGAAGTCATTAAATACCATACAATTTCTGACGCAGGGAAGAAAGGTAAGCAGCAGGATACGGACCCTGGACTTCAGGAAAGCAGACTTCGACTCCCTCAGGGAACAGATGGCCAGGATCCCCTGGGGGACTAACATGAAGGGGAAGGGAGTCCAGGAGAGCTGGCTGTATTTCAAGGAATCCCTGTTGAGGTTACAGGGACAAACCATCCCGATGAGTCGAAAGAATAGTAAACATGGCAAGCGACCAGCTTGGCTTAATGGTGAAATCCTAGCGGATCTTAAACATAAAAAAGAAGCTTACAAGAAGTGGAAGGTTGGACATATGACCAGGGAAGAGTATAAAAATATTGCTCGGGCATGTAGGAAAGATATAAGGAGGGCCAAATCACACCTGGAGCTGCAGCTAGCAAGAGATGTCAAGAGTAACAAGAAGGGTTTCTTCAGGTATGTTGGCAACAAGAAGAAAGCCAAGGAAAGTGTGGGCCCCTTACTGAATGAGGGAGGCAACCTAGTGACAGAGGATGTGGAAAAAGCTAATGTACTCAATGCTTTTTTTGCCTCTGTTTTCACTAACAAGGTCAGCTCCCAGACTGCTGCGCTGGGCATCACAGAATGGGGAAGAGATGGCCAGCCCTCTGTGGAGATAGAGGTGGTTAGGGACTATTTAGAAAAGCTGGACGTGCACAAGTCCATGGGGCCGGACGAGTTACATCCGAGAGTGCTGAAGGAATTGGCGGCTGTGATTGCAGAGCCCTTGGCCATTATCTTTGAAAACTCGTGGCGAACGAGGGAAGTCCCGGATGACTGGAAAAAGGCTAATGTAGTGCCAATCTTTAAAAAAGGGAAGAAGGAGGATCCTGGGAACTACAGGCCAGTCAGCCTCACCTCAGTCCCTGGAAAAATCAGGGAGCAGGTCCTCAAAGAATCAATCCTGAAGCACTTACATGAGAGGAAAGTGATCAGGAACAGTCAGCATGGATTCACCAAGGGAAGGTCATGCCTGACTAATCTAATCGCCTTTTATGATGAGATTACTGGTTCTGTGGATGAAGGGAAAGCAGTGGATGTATTGTTTCTTGACTTTAGCAAAGCTTTTGACACGGTCTCCCACAGTATTCTTGTCAGCAAGTTAAGGAAGTATGGGCTAGATGAATGCACTATAAGGTGGGTAGAAAGCTGGCTAGATTGTCGGGCTCAACGGGTAGTGATCAATGGCTCCATGTCTAGTTGGCAGCCGGTGTCAAGTGGAGTGCCCCAGGGGTCGGTCCTGGGGCCGGTTTTGTTCAATATCTTCATAAATGATCTGGAGGATGGTGTGGATTGCACTCTCAGCAAATTTGCAGATGATACTAAACTGGGAGGAGTGGTAGATACGCTGGAGGGGAGGGATAGGATACAGAAGGACCTAGACAAATTGGAGGATTGGGCCAAAAGAAATCTGATGAGGTTCAATAAGGATAAGTGCAGGGTCCTGCACTTAGGATGGAAGAATCCAATGCACCGCTACAGACTAGGGACCGAATGGCTAGGCAGCAGTTCTGCGGAAAAGGACCTAGGGGTGACAGTGGACGAGAAGCTGGATATGAGTCAACAGTGTGCCCTTGTTGCCAAGAAGGCCAATGGCATTTTGGGATGTATAAGTAGGGGCATAGCGAGCAGATCGAGGGATGTGATCGTTCCCCTCTATTCGACACTGGTGAGGCCTCATCTGGAGTACTGTGTCCAGTTTTGGGCCCCACACTACAAGAAGGATGTGGATAAATTGGAGAGAGTCCAGCGAAGGGCAACAAAAATGATTAGGGGTCTAGAGCACATGACTTATGAAGAGAGGCTGAGGGAGCTGGGATTGTTTAGTCTGCAGAAGAGAAGAATGAGGGGGGATTTGATAGCTGCTTTCAACTACCTGAAAGGGGGTTCCAAAGAGGATGGCTCTAGACTGTTCTCAATGGTAGCAGATGACAGAACGAGGAGTAATGGTCTCAAGTTGCAATGGGGGAGGTTTAGATTGGATATTAGGAAAAACTTTTTCACTAAGAGGGTGGTGAAACACTGGAATGCGTTACCTAGGGAGGTGGTAGAATCTCCTTCCTTAGAGGTTTTTAAGGTCAGGCTTGACAAAGCCCTGGCTGGGATGATTTAACTGGGAATTGGTCCTGCTTCGAGCAGGGGGTTGGACTAGATGACCTTCTGGGGTCCCTTCCAACCCTGATATTCTATGATTCTATGATTCTATCACATTCTCAGTCTTTGTAATATTGCTTATTCATGGGAGTCCATGGGATTCATGACCTGTGTTTTAACAAATGCAGAAGCCTCTCCCAAGGTCTCATACAAGACACATACTGACTTCCACATTCGAAGGAAAGCTTTTCTGGATTTGGTCCCATAGATTTGAATCTTTGTTTAAATACTGGATAAAGCATCCACTTACCAAAAGACTGGAGGTATAATCATTGTATACACTGAACTCTGCTTTATCCATCACACAGAATGATTTCAGAGTTTGGTTATGAAGCTGTAAAATAGGACACCAAACAGCGCTGGATTGGGGAAACAGATTCCAAAAGTCTGGCAGACAACCCCATGGGCATTTCAAGAAAGATTAAATTTACAGTTTTTTAAGGGTGAAATAACTTGGCTAATAACTTGTCTACACACACACAGCATCAATCCACAGCTCTAAGACCATTTCACCCTTAGGTGCAGCTGAAACGATCAGGGTGGCAGACTAGGTTATTTTCTAAATCCACAGCTCCACTATCCTACCTTTGCATTTTCGCCTTCATCTTGTTTTCAGTCATAGTCAAAGCGTACAATCCTGACCCCATTGAAGCCAGTGTCCCCAAGCCATTGACTTCAATATAAGAAGGTTTAGGCCTAATGAGAGTGGTGCCACACCTGAACTTTTGCATAGTTAGGGTGACCAGATGTCCCATTCTTAAAGGGACAGTCCCGTATTTAGCGGGTCCTGCTCCTGGCCTGTCTGCCAGTGGGGGGGGTCCAGTGGCCGACAATGGGGGGGTGAGTGTGCAAGGCTGGTGGCGGGGCAAAGCTGCAGCACAGGGGGTTGGCCGCTCCCTCTGCTGGACCCTCAGCGCAGCGCCCGCTGCATGCTGGCTCTCGGCCAGCAGGGCCCCACCCCCCGTCCCATTACTGGCTGGCACTGGTTGCAGGCTGCGAGCTGCAATGGCTGGTGCATGCAGGGAGGCGCCAGGCGGCAGCCAGTGACACGTCGCCTCTGCTGTCCACCCATCAGCCCTTTACGTGCTCCCCCTCTCGCTGTCCTCTCCCTGCTTTGCAACTTTACACACACACTCAGCCATGCTGCTCCTCCATATCCCCCCAGCAAGGGCGCGTTCCGCTCCCAGGGGGGTGCAGAGAACCAGCCCCTGGTTGGAGTGCTCAGCTCACCAACAGCCTGGCCAGCAGGCTCCTTCCTTCCCCCATTGCCTCTGGCTGGGCCAGCACCCCGGGAAAGCCCAAGACATCCCGGCCTGGGGCGCTGACCAGGAGGAGCTGAGCCCTGCATGCGCCAAAGCCCCGCACAGCACTGGCACGGGGAAGCCTCTCTGCCCCTCAGCTAAGCTCTGGAGTGGTGGGGGGAAGCAATTTCCAGCCTGCTCACACCCTGAACCTTCAGGCTTCACAGCAGCCCTCTGGGCAGGGGCTTAGCACCCTCTTCACCCACCCTCCTCCCACCCTGGGTTCTGCCCCCGGAGCAGGGGCTGCTCCGTCCCCTGGACACCCTCCCCTGCTGAGCTACCTCTCTGGCCGGGTTCGCTGAAGCCCCTGCTGTCAGGTTCCCTGGGCCCTGGTGCACAATGCATCCTTAGGGCTTAACCCCTTCCTGCCCACGCTGTAGCCGGGGAACAGGAGGTGGCTGGGTTATGTCTGTGGCCAGCAGCAGCCTGGAGGTGTTAGATGCCCTTCGACACTGTGTAGGCACGAAAGGACAAACTCCTTCCAGCCACAGGGGACTGGAGGTGGGGAGGGGGAGAAGAGATAAGCTCTGCAAAAACACGGTCCAGGTCATCCCCTCTTCCCCCTGCCCGCCCACGGCGGGAAGCAGCTCCCATCTCTTCTCTCCTGCACAGTGCCAAAAGGCTGCTGCTGGCCATATTCTGGTATGAACCCTGGCAAAAACCTGGGGAGGCAGGGCATGTGACCCTGCATGCCCCCCCCCCGAAGTGTTGCCTTGAGAAGACGCGGTACCAGGAGAGACGGGTCCATCCCGGGGGCCCAGCCAGACCTGGAGGGCGGAAAGCGCTGGACAGGGAGTTATCAGGTCGGTTGGTCACCCCCGCTATGTGAGAGAGGTGTATGGGAGTGTGTGTCTCACCTCTCCCTGTGTGGGTGGAGGGTAGGGGTGTGTGTGTCACCCCTCCCCGTGTGAGCCCTAAAGCCTTAAAGATAAGAAGGTAAATAAAAATAATCCAACTAGGCAGTATTTCTTTTTAACTGGGGCTCAGTCACCTTGATGTTAATTTGAACATTTGTAGTGCATAGTTCTAATTGATTGCCATTGAACTCGCTTGAATACAAGTAATTTTACCAGGTGTCCTGTACTCAGCATAGGGAAATATGGTCACCCTAAGCATACTCTGTTCAAGCTCTGTAAAATTGCCTCTTTTAAATATCTGTCCCCTGGCCACGCCTACATGAGAAACAATCACCCTGAAACCATCTCTAGTTGTCTGTCTACATGAGATGAAGAACTCATCTATGGAAGCATCAGACTAACCTTTGGGCATAACCAATAGTCCAGGCAACCTCTTAAGAAGCCAGGGACATTAAACAGCAAACATTTTCTGCAAAGACTTCTGTACTTCTCATTTTAAAGCTGAAACAGGAGTCAGTCATAGAGCCAAGGAGAGCATATGTTCTTCCCCAGCTCATGCACGTGCAACCCCATAAAAAAGGTGTTTGACAAGGATATTCCAGCCTTTACTTTAAAAAAAATATTTGGGCACAATTTTGAACCTGTAATGAAAGGAGGGTGCAGAATTGCAGGCACAGTTTTTATGGACACATTTGCACCATTTAGTCACCTAATTATCTCACCTACTCCCCAAACACAGAGTTAGGTACCTTCAGTAAATGGATGCAATTACAGGAACAAATAACTGTGCCTACGCTTAACTGCAAAGGCAAACTTGTATCTACCGTACTGGATGAAGACCCAGGCTAAAATTCAGGGACTCTGTCAAAACTCATTTTTACTATGACATTTTGTACCATAACTGCTGTACTTTTATGTGCTTTTGTTTTTGTTACAAATATGTATAAAGTAGAGCTGGTTGGAATATGGGGTTTTTTCCACCACATAAAATTGTTGGTTTTTTTAATCAAAAATCCAAACTCTTTTTGGTATTTGGCAACCAAAAACCAAACTTTTTTGCCAAAAAAGTAGTTTTGGGCTTTTAAATATTTTCAAGGAAAGTAGACACTTTCTATGAAAAATTTTGGTTGGTAAAAACCCCAATTTTTCATCAAAAAAGGTTGTGATGGAAAGAATTTGACTAACCAGTTGCCCTAGTTTGCCTTTTTTTAAAAATTCTTCCTTATTTAGTCAATTAAGTTATAGGAATCTACCATCATTGTAAATTGGGCTTATTAAGTTCTACATTCAAAAAATTATCAGCGCTGACATACTAGGGGACAGGGGAGTCACTGGAATCTTTGAAAACAAACAGGCATGTGCCCCTGGGATTTTTCACATTGCCTAATGTATCAAAGTGCAGTGTTCAAAATTCTCAGTTACTTACCCATATACTGGTGAGTACTTACACTGCATCGATCACCATGATATAAGTCCACTAGCTGTGCCGATGGACCTGGGTATTACACCATTGTTCCCAATACTTGTGAAACTTCTTGTACAGCAAATGGATCCCTAATGATGTGTAAATTCTATCCATATATGTACTAAATCTTTGGGTAACATTTTCAAAAGCACCTGATTTAGGAGCCTAAATCCCATTTTCAGAAGTGATTTAGGCAAGTAGTGCCAGATTTTTAAAGGTATTTGAGCACCTAACTCCCACTAATATCTTTTAAAAAATCTGGGCTGTAGGAGCCTACACCCCAATGCAAGTCAAAGTGATTTAGGAACTTTTGAAAATTTAACTCTGGGTCTGTCCAAATGTAGTTGATGGAATTGAAACTATGTAACTGTCTATTGAATACACATAAGAGCTGGCCTGAACATCTAAAAGAGATGTGGACACCACATTAGGATGTCCAGACTATGTAGAATGGATGTTTGAGAAGGATCTCTGTCAATTACCTCTTCTCCTTTGTACTGCTTATTAATTTCAGATTTTCACAAGTATGCATGTCATTTATACTCAAGGAAGGGTGGTTTTGTTGGAATGGGAAAAAGCAAACTTTACTTGGTTTTTACAATAAATGCACAGAAAGCTAATATAAAGAGGATTAAAATGTTATTAATAAAGCCCTTAGAAACTATTATTCCACTTCCCAAGACCACATTTACAAACAGAATCGGAACACGTGAGTTAGTGTGAGATTTGATATTTTTCCATTCAAAACCCATTTTGAAAAATGCACCCTAGACTACAATTTACTTCAGTGTCTGCTTGAATGACACTTCAGTATTGGCACAATAATGCCTCAGTGTTTGCTGATCCATGCGAATAAATTTCCTAGCGTTTTACGTTTCACTGAAGAAAATGAGAACTCTGAAGGCCTGTCCTTCTTCAAATTCTGGGCCACGTAAAGCCACAAAGGCTTGCCTTAGATGGCTACAGAAAATGCTTTTGTTGGCACAGGCCTTCCATAAATAGCTCAGTAGTGATTTCAAATAAAAATGTTTATGTGTGATAGTTTGCTGAAAACAACATGGAGGAAGAAATTTCTAAAGACACCAACATGTTGTCATGGGCCAAGCTCTTTATTCTGGAACCACAGTCTATGCCCACTAATTTATGCCTACTTGCCTGGCATTCCCATGAAGGCCTTTTTCTCAGTGAGGCCTTTTTCCTCAGTCTCTGGGGATCCTTACCAACAGTAACTCCTGTTCTCCAAATGCATTGCCCCCACAGAGCCACTCTATAACAGTTGTACATCTACCCATACATCCCATTTTGAGCATTAGTTGGCTGTTCCGGGTTCCACACTCTTCTGTCAATCACAGCATTACATGTAAGAATATTAGGATGGCCATACTGGGTCAGGCCAATGGTCCATCTAGCCCAATATACTATCTTCCAACTGTGGCCCATGCCAGATGCTTCAGAGGGAATGAACAGAACAGGGCAATTTATTGACAGATCCATATGTTAGGATA
Organism: Natator depressus; assembly: GCF_965152275.1. NCBI lineage: Eukaryota > Metazoa > Chordata > Testudines > Cheloniidae > Natator > Natator depressus. Next base: position 109,145,662 of record NC_134239.1, read on the forward strand.
TAGATATTCAGGCCTGTCTGTAAAGGCCTATACTCTAAGAATTTAGGTGTATTCTTATCACTTAGCTAGTTATAGAGGTATAAAAGAAAAGTATCAAAATCACTGTCTGACTGTATAAGGCCTTTTCTCACTGTGACAGTCTGAGGCCCTGTTCTTAGGCTAAGATCTCTGGCTAAGCAGCAGAGGCAGCCATAAATTGGGAAGCGAATGGTCACATCCTTACATTCCAAACTAGTCACATTAAAATAAGGTGCTATTGGGCTGGTAGGAGTATAATCCTGTCCTGATAATGCCTATCACCTCCAGAGAAAGGGAAGTGCCTAGAAAATGTAAAAGGAAACTTAGTTTGATACCATCCTGTCTGGCAAGAACTCACTTATCAATAGACGCAGCTGGGAAATCCTTATGTCTTTATAGATGTAGTTGTGAAATCCTCATTTCTGTGTTGTCCTATCATTGTAGTCCCCATTTCCCTATTGTTTGTCTGTATAATCTCTGTCTGGTTCTGTGATTGTTTATGTCTGCTGCATAATTAATTTTGCTGGGTGTAAACTAATTAAGGTGGTGGGATATAATTGGTTACATAATCATGTTACAATATGTTAGGACTGGTCAGTTAAATTTCAGGAAAATGATTGGCTAAGGTATAGCTAAGCAGAACTCAAGTTTTACTATATAGTCTGCAGTCAATCAGGAAGTAAGGGGGGGAAATGGGAACAGAGAATAGGAGTGGGGAATTGGAATCATGTTTTGCTAAGCGGGGGGAATGGGAACAAGGAATGGGGGTGGGGAAATTGGAAACCTGTTTTGCTAAGGTGGGGAATGGGAACAGGGACACAGGTAAGGCTCTGTGGTGTCAGAGCTGGGAAGGAAACTGGAATCATGCTTGCTGGAAGTTCACCCCAATAAACATCGAATTGTTTGCACCTTTGGACTTCGGGTATTGTTGCTCTCTGTTCATGCAAGAGGGACCAGGGAAGTAAGTGGGTAAAGGAATAAGCCCCCTAACACCATACCATCACCTAGTCCCAGCTTCTGGCAGTCAGGAGTTTAGGACACCAACTACATGGAGTTGCATCACAGACCTTGTTGGTTAATTGCTATTGATGGACCTATCCTCCATGAAGTTATCTAATTCATTTTTTACTCCAGTTATATTTTTGGCCTTCATAACATCCCTTGTCAATGAGTTCCAAGATTGACTCTGCATTGTGTAGTGCTTTCTTATGTTTGTTTTAAACCTGCTGCCTATTAATTTTATTGAGTGACTCCTGGTTCTTTGGTTATGTGAAAGGATAACAAACACTTCCTTATTCACTTTCTCTAGCACATTCATGATTTTATAGACTTCTATCATATCCCCTCTTAGTCATCTCTTTTCTAAGCTGGCCAGTTCCAGTCTTTTTAATCTCTGCTCATATGGAAGCTGTTCAATACCCATAATAATCTTTGTTGCCTTTCTCTGTACTTTTCCCAGTTCCAATATATGACTTTTTAGATGGGGCAACCAGAACTGCATGCAGTATTCAAGGTATGGGCATACCATGGATTTATATAGTGGCATTATGATATTTTCTGTTTTATTATCCATCCCTTTCCTAATGCTTCTTAAAATTCTGATAGCTTTTTTGACTGTCACTGCACATTGAGCAGATGTTTTCAAGGAACTATCCACAATGACTCCAAGATCTCTTTCTTGAGTGGTAACAGCTAATTTAGACCCCATAATTTTGTGTGTATGTGTATATATATATATATATATATATATATATATTGTGATTATGTTCTGCAATGTGCATTTCTTTGCATTTATCAACATTAGCAATTTCATCTGCAATTTTGTAGCCCAGTCACCCAGTTTTGTTATATCCTTTTGTAGCGCTTCACAGTCAGCTATGTATCATCTGCAGATTTTGCTACCTCACTGTTTATCCCCTTTTCCAAATTATTTATGACTAAGTTGAACAGCACTGGTCCCAGTACAGATCCTTGGGGAACCCCACTATTTACCTCTCTCCACTGTGAGGACTGACCATTTGTCCCTACCCTTTGTTTCCTACCTTTTAACCAGTTACTGATCCATGAGAGGTCCTTCCCTCTTATCCTATGACTACTTTGTTTTCTTAAGAGCCTTTGGTAAGGGGCCTTGTGAAAGGCTTACACAGTATCCACTGGATCACCCTTGTTCACATGTTTGTTGACCCCCTCAAAGAATTCTAATAGATTGATGAGGCATGATTTCTCTTTACAAAAGCCTCATTTCCCAACATATTGTGTTCATGTATGTGTCTGATCATTCTCTTCTTTACTATAGTTTCAACCAATTAACCTAGTACTGAAGTTAGCCTGTAATTACCAGGATTGCCTCTGGAGGCATTCTGAAAATTGGTGTGACATTAGCTAGCCTCCGGTCATCCGGTACAGAAGCTGATTTAAGTGATAGGTTATATACCATAATTAGTAGTTCTGCAATTTCACATTTGAGTTCCTTCAGAATTCTTGCATGAAAGCCATCGGGTCCTGGTGACTTATTATTGTTTAATTTTTCAATTTGTTCCAAAACCTCCTCTACTGAAACCTCAATCTGAGACAGTTCCTCAGATTTGTAACCTAAAAAGAATGGCTCATGCGTGGGAATTTCCCTCTCATCCTCTTCAGTGAAGACCGATGCATAGAATTTAGCCTCTCCTCAATGGTCTTGTCTTTCTTGAATGCTCCATTTAAAGCACCTTGATCATCCAATGTCCACACTGTTTGTTTGGCCGGCTTCCTGCTTCTGATGTACTTTTTTAAAAATAGCTGTTATTTTTTGAGTCTTTTGCTAGTTGCTCTTCAATTTTTTTTTTTGGCCTCCTCATTACACTTTTACATTTGACTTGCCAGAGTTTATGCACACAGCCTCCCAAAGAGAGCACCCTATAACCTTCAAACAAGCAGGCACATGGCAAGCAAGCAAACAACAAACAAACAGACCACAAACTCACTCCCAGGGTCACATAGTCGCTCCTCTTTACCTGGATTCCCTTGCCAAACTCTCCTGTGTGCTGCTCCTGTTAGCTCGACAAATGGCAAGGGTGTGAAATACCTCAGCCCTTTTAACTACCCTTCAGTTCCCCTTGTCTCTAGAAATCTTATTTGTAGCTGGGCCCCAAAAAGAGGGGACGAGGAAGCATCAGTGTGGCTCTGTAGAGGCAGTACATTCAGAGAACGAGATCCCATCTCTGATTCATCACTGCCTCTCTCCAGTTGTACACAGGGCTAATTCCATTGATTCAAATGGAGTCACCCCAGAGTAGAACTAGTGTCACGTAATGGTCAGTCAGGCTCACTGCCGGTGATTAACCCCTTTGTCTCCTTCCTGACACTGACTCTACAGAACCCTGCTGTAGGATATGAGCTAGCAGTGACCTCTCTGAGGAACCCTGATAACTGAACAGTAAGTGGAACACTGTCCTGCCAAAAGCAGCATGCCATACTAGTCCCACAGACAGATTGCCTCCTGACAGAAGGGGCTGAGCTCCCCACTTTCTGCTCAGATCACACACTGCAACCATATTGTTTCTGAGAATCTGTACCAATTGTCCTCTAATCTGTACAAAAGGATTTAAGCATCAACTTTATGGCCCTAAGTTTAAGCAAATTTTATGTGGAGTCTTGAATCTGGAAGCATCCCAATATCATAGAAGTTAGAGACCCTTAGTGTCCTCCCCAAACTAGATTGATCATAACATTGTCTGAGGCGCATGGTAAGAGAAAAACATCCCCTTCAAGACATTCTCTGGTAGTGTCCACCACAGGAGGGGTTCATTGACCTGCTTGAGGGAAGGAATACTATTGTGTCTAAATGGTGACCCTGTTGATCATACACCAGATTCCACCATCTTTGCCAGGTATGATGGGGTCACGACCCACCACCGCTGGCACCTCCTGCTGGCTGTTCTGGGAATTAGCTCATCAGCTTTGGAGCACGCCCTGCACGTGGTGTCTTGCCCGTTGTCTGTTCTGCTGATTTGGAAATCGCCTTGCTCCCCGCTTGGCGGTGTCAGCCTCAGGACACTGCCCTCCGGCAGCGCCCACTATTCCCTTCTAACTCCCTTCTGGGGGGTGAGGGCAGGGAGTGCATAACGACAGTCCTTCAGCTTGCACCTGCCTCAGTGGCCAACCACAACCCCAAAGTCTAGCCTTTCACCTCAGGGCAAGTTGCAGTCTGTCTCGGCCACACTCCTCTGTGGCCAGGTGAAGTATAAGGGAGGAAAGGGGGGGACCCAGACCCAGCCGCTACTCTGGGTCCCAACCCAGGGACCCTCTAGTGACAGCCTCTCTCTGCCCTCCTTCTCTCCCCTCTTGTCCGCCTATCTTCCCTGGACCACTTCCCCTTTGGCCCCGTGCACCTTCTCAACCCTTTTTAGCAGGGGCCGCAACCTGGCAGGTAATTGGGCCAGAGCTCTCCTCTGCTCCCCCGAGCCTGCCCAGCACTGCTCTGTCCAAGGTGCTACCTCCTTACCTCAGGAGTCAGTCCTCCTCTCCTTTGCTAGGCAGCCTTTATATAGGACCCAGCCCAGCCCTGATTGGCTGCCTCTTCCTTTTCCCTGATTGGCTCTCCACAGGCCCTTGCTTATTGGCTGCTGGTCTGTGCAGCCTCTCTGGCCTATTCCAGCCCCATTTTTCTCATGGAGTGGGGCAGCCTTCTCATTACACCAGGATCACATCCGTAACCTTGCAAGGAGGGTGTCAAAGACGCAGGCCATCACCAGGATGAACACTCACAGGTAAAATTCCAGTGCCTATGTCCACTGCTTGGATTCGATCTTGAAACCTCATCGGAGATAAAGCCTCTGTGGAATCTTGGGTGGCCCCGCTGAAGGTTAGATTCTAATTGGTTAACTCTCAGACCAAGACATTGGAAGAGGAAACCAGTCTCCTACACAGGATCACGAACAGGTTAAAGAATATTTAGATAAATTAGATATATTCAAGTCAATAGGGCTGTGATGGGGTTTTGACCCAACACAAGGCCAGACAAGGTAAAAAGGACCAGTGAACCCAGTTGCAGGCTGCACCTGGAGGAGAGTCAGGGCTGATAAACCTAATGGCTGATGAAGCCCAGCTAGGGGAGGAGCTGGGCTAAGCATAAAAGGAAGAAGTTGGTGGTATGAGAGGGCTGCAGGGAGGAACTCAGTAGTCACTCCCTACAGAGGATGGGACTTAGCAACAGAAAAGGAGGTGTTAGCCCTGAGAGCCTGCCTTGGAATACAGACTCTGGCAAGAACTTGAGATGGGGCGAAATAGCCACAGGGAGCAGAGGAAGGTCCAAGTAACCCAGAGAGAGGTCAGAAGATAGGAATGAAATGTACAAAGGAGGCCAGGGAAACAGCAACAAGGTAAGAGCTTGAGCAGACAGGTTGCTGGGCATAGGGTCCTTGGGCTGGAACCTGGAGTAGTAGGTGGGCCCAGGCTTCCCTGCCAGCCACTGGAGACATGGCACAGACTGGGAAATAGAGCATAAAACTGCCTGAGACAGTTTGTCCAGTAGGACTTTGATACTCCAGAAGGGGAGGACTATAGTGAGGTGGCCAGAGGGACAAGCCGCAAAGAGGGAGCACCCTGAGTGATGGAGTAGTCTAACTCCAGAGGGAGGAAGCAAGTCCACAGGATGAGAAACTGAATGACAGGGTGTCAGACTGCTCAAGAGCTAATCCCCAGATGCAGCAACAAGGAAGTGCTACAGCAGTGAGTAGAAAACCCCATGACAAAGGCTTTATGAAATGCACTTTAGGGTAGCTGAAGTAATCTCAGAACCAATGTCCCCTCTAATTTTTAACAGGCCATGTGAGCAAAAAATTTCTTCTGTGGTGCCGCCGAAGCAAAACAAAATAAAAAAAGGCTGCCACCGAAGCCGGAGTGCGCGCGGTGTTTAAGATCTGTGTGCGCGTGCACAGCTTAGAGAGAATAGTGCTCAGAACCATTAGTGAGATTATCTTTCAGAAATGCTTGAAGGATGGGAGAGCTCCTGGAGGACTGGAGAAAGGTATTATGTTTTCCCATCTTTAAAAGGAGGAACAAGTCACTCAGATTTAGATCAATCCCCCCTGACACTGATACCCAGATAGATACAACAAATTATGAAACAATCAATTTGTAAGCACCTACAGGATAATAGGGTTAAGTAATAGCCCACATGGCTTTGTCAAGCACAAATCATGCCAGACTATACTAATTTCCTACTGACCTAGTGGATGGGGGGAAGTAGTAGATGTGATATATATTGATTTTAGTAAGGCTTTTGACACAGTCCCACATGAGTTTCATAAGGAAACTAGGGAAATGTGGTCTAGACCGGAGTGGATGGGTGAGATTCTGTGGCCTGCATTGTGCAGGAGGTCGGAACAGATGATCATGATGGTCCCTTCTACCTTAATATCTATGAATCTAGACGAAGTTACTATACGGTGGGTGCAAAACTGGTTGAAAGACCATATTCAAAGAGTCGCCACTGATGGTTTGCTATCAAACTGGGAGGAAGGGGGGAGACATGTCTAGTGGGGTACCACGGAGCTCAGTCCTAGGTCTGCTACTAGTCAATATTTTCTTTAATGACCTGGGTAAAGGAGTGGAGAGTAGGCTTGTAATGTGGTTGATTTACCACTAGGGCGACACCTCCTGGCTGCTCTGGGATTAGCTCCTTCTGGTCTGACACCCACTTTCATCACTCATTCATGCACCCCACAGCCTCTCTCTCTGACTGAGGAGCTCTCTTCATGGCTCAGTTGCTGTCTTTTCATGGCTTGGCCTTCCACCCAGGTCACTGTATTTTCCTCCTTCTGGGGTATCAAAGTCTCACTGGACTAATTGCGTCAGGCAGTCTTCAACTCCATTGCCCAGACCATGCCACTTCCACAGGGACTTGTAGGGAAACCTGGGCCCACCTTCTCTTTTACTTCCAGCTCAGGGACCCTCTAATCAGCAGCTATGGTCTGCAACATCCCACTTTGTTGTGGTTTCCCTGAACATTTTCCTACTCTGCCTCTCTCATCCTTCTGGGTAAACCCTTCCTTCAGGGCCTGGATCTTCCCCAGCTGGGCTTTATCAGCCATTAGTCATTCTCAATCAAGCCAGACTCTCAACCTTACAGGGGACACCTGGTGAACTGGCCCCATCCACACCATCTTAATCCCATCAGCCTCTTAATTTGTCAATGTTCTATTTTCCTTCATTTGCATGTAGCCCAGGAATAGCATTAGCATCTAAAATAAATCCATGGATCTCTATTTATTCTGTATGTTTATTTATTTCTTTTCCTCCTTCTTTGTGGAGATTGCTTTATTTTTTTTAAAGTAGTAGTAGACACTGCAAGTGGAATGTAATTGCCTTCAGAGCGTGCAACTCAATTTTATGGACACTTCATATGACCACAGATTGGCAAATCTAAATACTTACCTTTATTTTAAGTTGATGACAGCAAAAAACCCAAATGCATTCTCCTTTATGATGCTGCCTCCACAGAGCCCAGCTGTAGGAGCCCATAACCCTAGATTATACATACCCTTCCCTTCACAATGGTCTTGCCCATATTTTCCTGATCATTGGGATGATGCACCATGCGGTGTTCAGCACTATGGTCCTCTGCGTCCAGCATCACTGGTATTTTCAATGAGGTTTGGTGACAAAAGACCAAGGCCTCCTTCCCCCCTACATGAAGTCACTTCCTCCAAAACAGGCAAAGTCTCCTTCATCTGAGACTCTTGGACCATCTGTCTGATGCAAAGACAGACTGGCCTTTTCTCTATCTCTCTCTGAGTAAGAACTGATGGGATAATCCACAGAGGTGCCCTTTTGTACCTCATCTCCAAACTGAAGTTGTCCTCACTGCTTCCTCCTGTCTTCTGAGTGAAGCCAGGGCCTTTTAGGATAAGGTGGGCTGTATGTCCATGGCTCTTACTATTCACTTATCAGCTTTACCTAGGTAACTATGCAAACTACTGACATCATGAAGAAAGAGAACAATCCTATCACGGAGAGTTTCTTGGGTTAAAGAGGCCTGCAATACTCCTGCCTCTTTCTTTCTCAAGGAAATCTAAATCTTTATACCTGGTCTCCAAGGAAGGATCTGATTTATTTTTCCAGCATCCTACCTTAAGATCACTTGTGACTTCTGATGCAAATGAGAAGCCTAGAGTTGGGAAGGTGTCATCAAATAAATTACTGCATGTGTTTGGAAGAAAGGCTTATTTCTTTGGCTGACCTGATGTTGAGAGCTGCCAATTATTAGGCAATTATGGCCAGACACAGTTTTTCGCTCTGGTCCAAAGCTGCCTCTTTCTTGGGCCCCCTACATGACTGAAAATAAAACCCAGGAATTTCGGGAGGAATTCAAGGAAGGTCAGGAGGCGTCCAAACGTTTCCTCAGAGTATATTTTGCTGTCTTGGACACCACTGCTAGGTCTTTGGCTACAGCTGTCTCCTTCAGAAGGCATTCTTGGCTCAGGAATTCTGGTCTTTTCTCTGAGGTCCAGGCTAAAGTTATGGCTTTGCTTTTTGAAGACAAATACCCCTTCAGCTCCAAGACAGACAAGATCTTGAAAAAGATAAAATCTACAAATCCCAAGGCCAGTCAGGTTTCTGGCCTTGACTCAGGTTGTTTTCCACAAGAAATCTTTATTTGGATTCCATAAGGGACAATTACAACAGTCCTCCTTGGGACCTGGATACCAGCAAAGACCCACACAACTTGGGAAGCCCTTCTGTTCCTGTCTGAGGAGACCCAACTCTTCCTCCTCATCAGCATTCCTCTCAGTTACTGGCCAGGTTGCATGTAGCCAGCTAGTCAGAGGAAACAGCAGAGGACTCAGAACTAGGTTTGGAGTATCCATTTTGCTCTATGTCTTCCTTTATTACCTCACCTTTTAGGCACCACTTGTCTCAAATTTTTGAGGCCTGCCAAGCCATTTCTTTGGATCATTGGGTACTAGAGGTTTTTGAACTGGGATATCATATCCCTTTCAAAGTTATGCCGAAACCTAACTACATCTCTCCTTCTTACAGCCGTGTCTTGTGAATAGAGAAGAGGTCTGAGCCTCATTGAGAAAAGGAGACACAGAGTGATACCAAAGGTTTACCAGGGCCTGCAAGTCTATCTATATGTGGACAATCTTACAATGTGTAGTTCACGCCCTGGCTGAGCCACCACTGTGCACCAAGAGGAGGCAATCTGCAGCTCCAGTGGCATTCTGCACCATCCCCAATGCTATACCTGAAAGGTACAGTCTTGCCCTTTATAATTACCACTATTCCATGGGGCTCTTGTAATTTGCAACAGCCTAGCATGGTTGTCTCTGGGCTGCTCCACAATCCAGAATAGCCAAAGTGCAGACCACTCCAGGCATTGTCCCTCCTAACCCCAGCAGGGAGCTCTTAGAACTACTTCACTGCCCCTTTGCACCAAAATCTGGCTCTGATGTATAAATTACATTTATTTTGCATACTCACTGAATACCAATTTAGTGCAAGTCCTGCTACCTTACTACTCACAGTGTGCAAATTAGCACAGAATGTGGCTTCCAGTCTCTTTAAACTAGGCTTTTCTTACTCTTGTTCTGTCTTGCGAATAGAAATGTTAACTGATTTACACCTCATCTGCAATTTACCATGCACCATAATTTAAGTCACTAATGAATTTATCCCAGGAATTTCCAGGGGAATTGCCTTGGAATGGCCCTTGAAGCCTTTTTCATCAGATGTCCATGTGGTCTACTTTGGTGTCCATGTGGTCTACTTATTTGGAAATAAGATTATTTTATTTGCAAGATCGTATACCTAACTTGGCAGTGCTGAAATGTGGCCAGGAATTGATGACCAGCAATATTACCAATAGATCTGAAAAACTAAGCATGTCATTCTAGCCAGTGTATCTTAATTGCAGTTAGTCTGACACACAGCAATTTGCCTCTGTTCCAGTGCAGCTGTAAACTATTATCTACAACAAAGGGTTTGATTTTTAAACCAATAAATATGATGACTATTATGAAAGCTTTATCATTATCGCATGATGTGCAGTCTTTAAATTCACTCCCTGCTGTGTGGCTGAACTTTTATTTGGGGATGGGGAAGGTTATGTGAGGACAGAAAATCTCTTAGTCAGAGTGTATAATGCCTAAAACTATTCCACCTCTCATCTAAGTCCTAAGAATTTGAGAGACCAGCAAGCTGTACTTAATGCATACTGCTGCATATATAATTCAGTTCTGCTTGACAATGATAAAAGCATGCTTCCACCCTTCCTGCATTCATAGCACCAAAAACAGTTTCTGGACCTCTAGATAATCGACCAGTTCATGAGTAGTGGGATCTCCTTACGCAGGAGGTATTCAGAATGATACACACAACCTGTAGCCTACACATATTCTGAACTGAAGTTATGCAAGCAAAGCATGGGGAAAGCCAGCTGTCAATCTGATGTCTATATAAAGAGGGGAAATTAAATCTCTGGCTTTCTGTGAGAGCACAGCTATGTACTTGAGGAGTTTATAAAGTGGAATGCTGTAAGCAGTGTAATCATGTATAATAAATCATGTGCAGATTATTGTATGTAAAGTAAGATTTAAACCAATAAAACCCATAGTTTATATACCTTCCCTTTTGTGGTTTCTTTTCCCAGTGCCATATGATGGAATGTATTTTAATACTAGAAGCTGTAATCATAACTGTTCAATAAAAATAATCAATACCCTCTGGCTTCTCTTTTCAATCATCTCCTTTCTCCCCACTGCAGTGGGAGAAACCTTCACCCTCTGGCAGAAGAGCTGTGTCAAAACCCACAAAGGGGCTGGATCAGCCAGAGAAGGGGGTGAGCCTAGCCATTTTACATAACAAATTCATCTGCATGAAAAAATAACCAACAGCTTCCCAAATGTATCCCTTCAGTCCGAGTCCCAGGACAATTATAACATATGCTCTCATGATTTACACCCACATTTTCCAGAGGAATTAGCCCACCACTTGATAACCAGTACAGTAACAAACTAATGAAACTAAAATGCACTCACAAACACTTATTGTTAGACCTACTACTTACTACTATGAGTAATCTTAGGGATATAGTTGGGCTACTTAATGGCAAGTGTTTGCAGGACTGGGCCCTAAATCATGGCCTGATTCTGCAACCCATAGTCACACAAGGCGAGCCGTGGATTTAAGTAGGAATACGCACATTAGCACTACCAAATATGAGTAAAGATTTCAGGATAAGGTCCTCAATAATGTGCTAGCATTAGGACCTGGGAGGAAGCTAGCTCCTTGGATTAGCTCATGAAAAAATAAAGCTTACAAAACAGACAGCTTTTTCATGAGCAGCCACGTTTCCTCTGTTCCATTTTCTACTTCACAAACATGAGTGCACTGAGACACTTGTCACTATATAGAATTGACAAAATTGAATTACAACCAAAAGCGCTTTCCAGATTTTTGAAGTTATGCTTTATATAGGCTGTACTAAGTAGATCTGACACTCACATGCATTATAGATATTATTATTATTTTAGCACCTGCAGCCAAGATTGTGGCCCTATTTTTCTAAGCATTGCATAAATCCATAGTAAGAGACAATCCCTGCCGTGAAGCACTTACAATCAAGATAGAAAAGACAGACAGTTGGGGCCTCTATGCACTACCATAATTAATAATAACATCTTCTTGCATAGGATAGGATAAATGAGATTTGGCCCATTATGTGAACTATTCTAATTGTGTCCAAAATGAATCTTCATGTCTTTTTCAATTACCTATTTCAGACTCCCTTTAAAAACCATCTGTGCCTGTATTTCCTGAGATAAATATCCTGTCCTGAATGTTCCCTGTATTTCAGAACAGTAAACTTGAACAAACCAGTTACTCTCAGTGTAAGGAGTTGAGGGATACTAATATCCTGTTGAATATCTGAAACTCACAGCCTTTCATGTCCTACAAGATAGTTATCTGGGAAATTGGCATCCTTGTTATGTCTTTGCTGGGCAGCCAGAGTTACAGTTTATCAGAATTTCAGAACACTGGATAAAAAAGGCTGTCTGGATATAAGATATTGCTAGATTCCTGTTGAAATACTCAAGCTTCTGATACTCCCACCTGGAGTAATTTTTTGTTTGTTTGTTTGAGTTGGATAGAGATGTGTGAGTTCTTTCACATTTAGGAGCTAAGTAAGGTGACCAAAACTTCAGAATTGTTTTGTCATATTATTTGTCTCTTCTGCAGACGATAAATCCTGTTACATTAAAGTCAATTAGAGCCTAGAGTGGCTCTCAAAGACATTCCCACATTTTTCAGCAATGTAGCTGTAACTCAGACTGTATCCAAAGAGAAAGGAGTAGCATTTGATCTTGAAAGCAGCCAGACAGTCTGGAGGACACACATTTTGATGGTTTTATTGATGGCCTTCTGAAAAAGGCAGCTATGATCTAACTTTAAAGGCCAACAGGCACTTGGGTTGTGGGGGTTAAATCTAATTTGTATCCAGTGAGTTATTAGCCATAATATTTGAGAAATAGAAATTGCAGTGTATTTATGATTACAGCAATCCTAGTTTTCTTACATTTCCCATTCCAAATGATGGCTTCTCACACTCCAACTATTGCTCCCATTTACCTGAGAAAGCGAGTTATGACTCATAACTTTCAGGAAACACTAGACAAAGGCCTTCTTATCAAATGGGCAGTGGAGCAAGTGTGCCAAAAGGGCAAGGTTATTTGAACACACATTAGTGAATCTGAGAAACTATTACCAAGTAGCCTTTTCAAACTCAAAGGGCCATACTCTGCCCTGACTCACAACCCATGGTGAAGTTCCACTGTGCTCAGAGCATTCAATGTCCCTTATTTGGACTGGAAGATTTCATCCTTTTAATAAATATAGATATATATATATACACTAGGCTGGGTAAAGAATCAGGGAGTTGTAAGCAGCTCAGCTCAGCCTCCCTTTTTGCTTCAGTGAACATAAATGTGGGGGACCAGATAATCTGGCCTTCAGTTTTTACCTTGCTCATACCCAACGGTTGTACAAATGTAGCTAAGCCCACAACAGGCCCCCCTATACCTGGTGAGGTTGGTCAGGAGCTACCTATACCCCTGGCACTACCTCACACTACATCAGGGCAATCCCTAGTTAGTTAATTATCCTACCAGGAGCCAGTATGTTCTGTTCAAAGTAATAGTATTCAAGCAATTAAACACCGTGACAGTCACCAGTAGGAAAGCAGGAGTCTAATCACAGTGTTCTATTATCTTTTTAATAACCAATTTTATAATCTGTATGCCTATTACAGTAAACTCTATTTCTCACTTCGATAACTGCAAACCCAGTAGTTCTCACTAACAGCCTGGCAGTCAGTCCCTAATGATTCAGTAGCGGAGTGTGGTACTGAGTTCTCATGTTATGAAAACATGTATGGGTCAGGTTCCCTCCTGGTGTAAATTGGCATAGGTGAACTGACGTAAGTGGAGCTACTCTGATTTACAGCAGCTGAGGATCTGCCCTTACCACTTTTACAAGGTAAACTAATGTTTATTTGGTAGGATACTAAGAAAGAGATGGGCTTGAATTGTGAAATGAAGACCTGCCTCCGAACTTGCACAAAGTGTGCGAGAGTAAAAATCCAGGGCTTTGGTTCAGCCCATTGCAGAGGCACGAGGCAGCCATAAAGTTGGTATCTTCCCCAACAGTTAAGTCTGCTCAGGTCCATCTTTGACATTAAGCAAGTAATCAAAACTAATTGACACTTGGTTCAGTCCTCCCAGTCCCAGGGAGAGCTCAGCTAGTTGTGAAGGTAGCTGGCCTTGATACTTCACTTCCTGCACCTGCAGAACTCCCACTGGTTTCAATAGGAATTTTCAATATTTCAATCTGGACTACAAGAATGGAATGTTGGACCTTTTACCCAGAAGGCTGGAGCCGCACTGAACATCAGTGTCTGCAGAAGGCAACACCCAGATGTAAGAGTGACTCATTCACAGCCATGACATTTGAGGGACAAACAGAACGACTTTAATCAGACATTTCCATTTGGTTAACAAAGCTCAGTAAAAACAGATGAGCCTCCTAGATTATAACAGTTGCTATTAATCTAACAAATATAATGAGCCACTGCCATAGTTAGGAAGACAGAATACATTGTTTTAGCTAATTTGTTTAGAGAACAGAAGGTGGCATTGAAATTAATATTCCTGAGGCCAAAGACTAAATAATTGTTTAAATGTTCCTGAGTTTTATTAAGTAGCAGTCTTTGAAAATACAGAGACACAGAAAATAGCTAGAATGGGTAACATTTTCAAAAGTGCCTGAGTCCCATTTCCAAAGTAACTTAAGCACTTAGGAGCCACTCCCATTGTCTTTGAAAATGGGACGTAGGTGCTGAAGTCATTTAGATGCTTGTAAAAATGTTCCCTGAATTCTGTTTATTATGCTGTCAAATTATGAAAAGACACTGTGGCTGAGAATTTTTCAAGCTGCTATTAATTCTAATGGCAACTGCACATTTATTCAGCCTTGAAAATCTCAGTTTATAACGTCAAGATGCTACATAACCATCACCCTTAAGCTGTGCAAACAGCATGATTATAATTTATTATTTCCATGGCAATTGCATCTAGGAGTCCCAACCAGGATCAGAGCCTTATTGTCCAAGGTGCTATATAACCAAGTAAAAAGAGACAATCTCTGTTCCAAAAAGATCATATACTCCTTCCAGATATTAATATATATCATACTAAGATACAAACACATTCGGAAGCTAGTAAACACTCAGGAGATCTCAATATTGCCTTGTCTTTGCTTTCTTTCTTGCTAAGTTCTTCACCCTCTTCTGTCTTAGTCAACAGTAAAGAAATGGAGATGATCAAAGCAGAGAGACCTCAGAGTATCTGTGACACTATCATTTGTGTTGTTCATGTCTCCCTCCACTGGCTGGACCAAGCAACTACCCAGTCTATTACTACCTCCTGGTCCAAGGAGTTTTCTCTTAGCTCAAATTGTAAGGCCTGTGTCTCTGGAGCTGAATAGCCCAAGTATTGGTCCACATCTTGAAGACTGTGGTGTCAGTATGTGTGACTAGCTATAGTTTGTTGCATGTGGTACATTGTTTATTTGCAGCACTGAGAGGTGGGTGACACATGATGCCTCCTACTTATTTTCATAATCAGAGCATAATAAATGTTATTCGGTATCCTGGGAATAATAGGACAGATGGAATCCATCACTGGGAAAAGGGAGCAGTATATGAGCTATTTCTTCAGTCAGCTGCTTTCAGTGTTTTAATGTTTGCTGCACATACACGCATATTCTCTGTCAATCAGAAGCCAGTGGAGTTGCTCCAGGTTTACAATGGTGTGCCTCAGAGCAGAATTTGGCCCTCAATGTCTCTCTGGCACAGATTTATTTATTTTTTGATTTATTAAAACTTTGTGCTTCATAACCTCTGGGAACATTCACAATCAGTATAAAACAGCAATTAAAACAACCCACAATTGACTAAAACAGCTCAGAAATCCCCTCCTGCTCACAAATAAAAGTCCACCCAGGCAAGCTACCAGCCTCAGACAAAAGCCTCCATGAATAGATAAATCCTTGCAATAGATCCTGAAGGTTAAGGACTTTGGATTTTTCTTGACGTGAATTGTAATTCCACCCCCGGAAAGGCCCTCTTATTAGTCATCCTCCTCTTCCATCACAGCATTCAAATCTGGAAACTGTTAGCAAAAATGCTTCCATTGATCTCAACTGCTGGGAGATTTCTCCCCAGTCCAGCCTTGAGCCCATCTCATACACATGAAAATAAACTTCTGAAATTAAATGTACTAAGACTGATGTAAACACATTTCATGCTTCAGGGCATGGACCAATAACCTGCCACGGTCAGGAAGTAACACAAGCATACACAAAGCAGCATTGTATAATCGGTGAGGTGTACTTTGGGGTGTGGAATTTGAGTTCCTCTAAGAACCATCAATCATTGTCCATAACCAAATACTGTATGCATGTCACGATGGACCAGTTATGATGCATTTGGTTTACTTTAAACCGTACCTTTCATTTCAGTCATTCGTAACAGCTCTGGAGTCATAGCTATTTGAATCAGCTGGCTCCCTGCATCAGATGGCATTTTTATGGCTCTTCAGCACCACCCCTGACTACATAATTTATTTTGATCCTGTTGGGTGCCACAATTATCAAGATGAGGAAAATGTCACAAATACCATGATTTTCCTGTTTGTCCATGACTTGTCTTTGTGTCCATGATTTTAATAAACTCACCCCACAGTGGCGGCTGCTGCTCCAGCTCCCTGCTCTCGGCATTGCAACCTGGCCCATGTGATTTAAGTGCTGCTCAGGTTTGGCCCATGACTGTTCCATGATTTGTGATTAAGAACTGCTGCGACAAATCTGCAGCCATAGACACAAACTTTTAGGGTATGGCTACACTGCACAAAAACAAAAAATATGCCATGGCAGCGAGTCTCCGAGCCCAGCTCTACCATCTCAGGCTTGTGCTATGGCACTAAAATTAGCAGTGTATATGCGCCTGCTTGGGCTGGAGCTTGGGCTTTGTCACCCGTTCCACTCACTGGGTTTCAGAGCCCAAGTGGGAACATCTACACTGCTCTTTGTAGTGCGATAGCATGAGCACCACAAGCCCAAGTCTCTATACCTAGGCTCTGGGACTCGCTGCCGTGGGGTGCAGGGCATTGTGGTGTAGACATACCCTTAGTGGTCTGGGCACCAGACGTATAAAATGCTAAGGAGAAGCCATTAGACACAGGAGAAACATTTTCTCAAAGCAAGCTGGAGACTTCATAAAACATAATTAAAGGCTCAATGCTGCATTGCACTCAGAGGGAATACAAAGATCAAATGCACGACTAAAGATCAGTGGGAGCAGTGGCAGCAACCCCCTGGCAAGTTAAAAATCTCTCCACATCGGTGAATCAGGACCTATTCCTACATGCCCTGCTGCACAGCACTTAACAGGGTGAGGATTAGGCATTCCTGGGACCATGGAGCTGAGCTGTGATCTTATAGTGGGGTGATGAGTTGCTCAGTAGCCATTGCTCAGGGAAACCAGTGCTCCCAGCAGGAGCAAGAAAAGTGCTGTCCGCACTGCTCCACTGCCTACCTCCCAGAATGCTAAGCAGCATAGCGCTGAACTGAGCGCCCCTAGTGACTCTCCCCTCTATTCTCATGTAAGATGGAGCCCTGAATAGATAAAAAGAATAACTGAGCTTCCAGTTAGTTGATCCTGAACTCCTCAAGAATGTTAAGTTGGAGGATATTTTGTAGACTTCTAACTAACATTGGAAAGACCCAAATAACAATCCGATTAATCTCAACACAATAAAGCCTTTAATCTAACATATCAGCAAATTCCTATTTCTCCATTTTCTAACAAAAATAACAACACTTTTGTTGCCAGTGCATTAATAAGATCCTATTTCTGCTCAGGGACTGAATCAAACCTTTGTTCTTCACAGCGAAGGATTAAGAAGGTTGCTATTTTGGTAATGAGATGGGGTAGAGGTACTTACATTGCAGCTGAGAACCAGGCTGGGTGCCTGAGAAGGGAATAAACTCTGTTACCTCACATGAACTTTATTCTTCTAATCAGTATATCAAACTCTGTTAGTGTGATGCATATAATTAACAATAAAAGAGTGACTGTTCATGAATAATTACAATTTGATAGAGTGTTTAAGCTCATTTGCAAAATGTACCCTATGTTGTGTGGAAAGTCATGAATACAGATTACGAGATGACAAAAAAACCCAGAAGAAAGTTTCTTACTTTCTAGGTAGTTTTATTGGTCAGCTTTTTTTTTTTTCATGCCAAACCTAATTTCTTCAGGATGTCTCACCTCATTAACGGCATGTAATGGAAAAAACTGTCAGAAGAACAGTGCAGAAAAAAAGGTGGCAGAAAAACAGCACATGGGCAAGGACACTCAGCAAACACTCCAGAAGGAATAGCAAATCATGGAGCACAGATCCAAACCTTAGGGCACCTCCTAGATGCCCAAACTGATTGAACAAACTTTGTGAGGCTGGAGAAGGAGGCAGTGACCTGTGAAAATGAAAGCAACTCTATGAAAAAATTAGTCATGTCAAAAATATGTTGTTTATAGTTATCATAACATTTTTGTGCTTGGTTAAACAAACATATTTGGTATATGAAATCGTTGCAAGTAAAACATTTTCCAAAGGGTTGGGGTGCAACCATAGGTATGACAGTGTGGTTGGAAGTTGGCACAAATTTAAAATTACATCAGGACTCACACTTCTTGCGCTTGGAAATATTTAGATGTGGGGTACACATAAGAACTTCTAACTAAAATGTTGCAACAGAATCTGGGAGGAGCATCTCTGAAATGACAAAAGCAGACAGGAGCAGATACCAGCCTCAATATTTTACTCACATTCTGCCACTTGGTGGGCTGTTGTCATTACAACGGGCACTGTAAATAGGATAGAAATGCAACAATTTGCTAAATTACATCCCGTAGCTAATAGTGCAATGCATTCTAATCATTTTTTTGAAAAGCCCAACATAATGAAAAGCAGCAATCCCAGAAATGGGCAGTAAGTCAAAAACAGATTGACCCACTGGTCATTTCTGACATCCGGTGGAAATTTTCATAGAATCATAGAACTGAAAGGGGCCTCGAGAAGTCATCTAGTCCAGTCCCCTGCACTCAAGGCAGGACTAAGTATTATATAGACCATCCCTGACAGGTGTTTGTCCACCCTGCTCTTAAAAATCCCCAATGATGGAGATTCCACCACCTGCCTAGGGAATTTATTCCAGTGCTTAACCACTCTGACAGTTAGGAATTTTTTCCTAATATCCAACCTAAAATGCCCTTGATGCAATTTAAGCCCATTGCTTCTTGTCCTATCCTCAGAGGTTAAGAAGAACAATTTTTCTCCCTCCTCCTTGTAACAAACTTTTATGTACTTGAAAACTGTTATCATGTCCCCTCTCAGTCTTCTCTTCTCCAGACTAAACAAACCCAATTTTTTCAATCTTCACTCATAGGTCATGTTTTCTAGACCTTTAACCATTTTTGTTGCTCTTCTCTGGACTTTCTCCAATTTGGCCACATCTTTCCTGAGTGTGGCACCCAGAACTGGACACAATACTCCAGTTGAGGCCTAATCAGCACGGAGTAGAGCAGAAGAATTACTTTTCATGTCTTGCTTGCAAAACTCCTGCTAATACATCCCAGAATGATGTTTGCTTTTTTTGCAAACAAGTTACACTGTTGACTCATATTTAGCTTGTGATCCACTATGACCCCCAATCCCTTTCCGCAGCACTCCTTCCTAGGTAGTCATTTCCCATTTTGAATGTGTGCAACTGATTGTTCCTTCCTAAGTGGAGTACTTTGCATTTGTCCTTATTGAATTTCATCCTATTTACTTCAGACCATTTCTCCAGTTTGTCCAGATCATTTTGAATTTTAATCCTATCCTCCAAAGCACTTGCAACCACTCCCAGCTTGGTATCGTCCGCAAACTTTATAAGTGTACTATCTAAATCATTCATGAAGATATTGAACAGAACCGGACCCAGAACCAATCCCTGCGGGAGCCCACTCATTATGCCCTTCCAGCATGACTGTGAACCACTGATTACTCTCTGGGAATGATTTTCCAACCAGTTATGCATCCACCTTATAGTAGCTCCATCTAGGTTGTATTTTCCTAGTTTGTTTATGAAAAGGTCATGCGAGACAGTATCAAAAGCCTTACTAAAGTCAAGATATACCACATCTACCACTTCCCATCTATCCACAAGGTTTGTTACCCTGTCGAAGAAAACTATCAGGTTGTTTTGACACAATTTGTTCTTGACAAATCCATGCTGACTGTTATTTATCACCTTATTATTTTCTAGGTGTTTGCAAATTGATTGCTTAATTATTTGCTCCATTATCTTTCTGGGTACAGACATTAAGCTGACTGGTCTGTAATTCCCCGGGTTGTCCTTATTTCCCTTTTGAGAGATGGGCACTATATTTGCCCTTTTCCAGTCTTCTGGAATGCCTCCTGTCTTCCATGACTTGTCAAAGATAATTGCTAATGGCTCAGATATCTCCTCAGTCAGCTCCTTGAGTATTCTAGGATGCATTTCATCACACCCCAGTGATTTGAAGACATCTAACTTGTCTAAGTAATTTTTGACTTTTCTTTCCCTATTTTAGACTCTGATCCTACCTCATTTTCACTGGCATTCACTATGTTAGACATCCAATCGCCACCAACCTTCTTGGTGAAAACCAAAACAAAGATGTCTTTAAGCACCTCTGCCATTTCCACATTTTCTCTTATTGTCTTTCCCCCCCTCATTGAGTAACAGGCCTACTCTGTCATAGAATCATAGCATATCAAGGTTGGAAGGGACCTCAGGAGGTCATCTAGTCCAACCTCCTGCTCAAAGCAGGACCAATCCCAAACTAAATCATCCCAGCCAGGGCTTTGTCAAGCCTGACCTTAAAAACCTCTAAGGAAGGAGATTCCACCACCTCCCTAGGTAACCCATTCCGGTGCTTCACCATCCTCCTAGTGAAAAAGTTTTTCCTAATATCCAACGTAAACCTCCCCACTGCAACTTGAGACCATTACTCCTCGTTCTGTCATCTGCTACCACTGAGAACAGTCTAGATCCATCCTCTTTGGAACCCCCTTTCAGGTAGCTGAAAGCAGCTATCAAATCCCCCCTCATTCTTCTCTTCTGCAGACTAAATAATCCCAGTTCCCTCAGCTTCTCCTCATAAGTCATGTGCTCCATCCCCCTAATCATTTTTATAGATTTTACAGATTTACAGAGTGAGAAGGGTACCCAGAAATCACCTACTGCAGGACAGACCCAACAAGGAAAATAACAAAACACCACTGGCCATCACGTACAGCCCCCGGCTAAAACCTCTTCAGCATATTATCAATGATCTACAACCTATCCTGGAAAACAATACCTCACTCTCACTGACCTTGGGAAGCAGGCCAGTCCTCGCTTACAGATAGCCCCCCAACCTGAAGCAAATACTTACCAGCAACTACACACCACACCACAGAAACACTAACCCAGGAACTAATCCCTATAGCAAACCTCGTTGCCTACTTTGTCCCAATATCCTCTCTAGCGACACCATCAGAGGACCCAACCACATCAGCCACACCATCAGAGGCTCATTCACCAGCATGTCTGCTAATGTTATATATGCCATCATGTGCCAGCAATGCCCCTCTGCCATGTACATTGGCAGACTGGACAGTCCCTACGTAAAAGAATAAATGGACACAAATCGGACATCAGGAATGGTAACATACAAAAGCCAGTAGGAGAACGCTTCAATCTTCCTGGACATTCTATAACAGATTTAAAAGTAGCTATACTTGAACAAAAAAACTTCAGAAACAGACTTCAAAGAGAAACAGCAGAACTAAAATTCATTTGCAAATTTAACACCATTAATTTGGGTTTGAAAAGGTACTGGGAGTGGCTGGCTCATTACAAAAGCAGCTTTGCCTCTCCTGGAATTGACACCTCCTCATCTATTATTGGGAGTGGACTACATCCACCTTGATCAAATTGGCCCTGTCAACACTGGTTCTCCACTTGTGAGGTAACTCCCTTCTCTTCATGTGTCATTATATGTGCCTGCATCTGTAATTTTCACTCCATGCATCTGAAGAAGTGGCTTTTTACCCACGAAAGCTTATGCCCAAATAAATCTGTTAGTCTTTTAAGGTGCCACTGGACTCCTTGTTGTTTTTGTGGATACAGACTAACACAGCTACCCCCTGATACCTAATCATTTTTGTTGCCCTCCGCTGGACTCTTTCCAATTTTCCACATCCTTCTTGTAGCGTGGGGCCCAAAACTGGACACAGTACTCCAGATGAGTCTTCACCAATGCCAAATAGAGGGGAATGATCATGCCCCTCGATCTGCTGGCAATGCTCCAACTTATACAGCCCAAAATGCCATTAGCCTTCTTGGCAACAAGGGCACACTGTTGACTCATATCCAGCTTCTTGTCCACTGTAACCCCTAGGTCCTTTTCTGTAGAACTGCTGCCTAGCCATTCGGTCCCTAGTCTGTAGCGGTGCATAGGATTCTTCTGTCCTAAGTGCAGGACTCTGCACTTGTCCTTGTTGAACCTCATCAGATTTCTTTTGGCCCAATCCTCTAATTTGTCTAGGTCTTCCTCTTGCTTCTAACATATTTATAGAATGTTTTCTTGTTTCCTTTTATGTCCCTAGGTAGTTTGATCTAGATTTATATCTGTTGAAGCTCTCCCTCCTCTCTTAATCTAACAAAGCGTTGACCAATAAGAAGGATAGGGTACCAAAAAATTTGGTATTTAGATATCTGTGGCATTACTGGAATTGGGCTGTCGCATTCTTTTCTAAAGGAACCACAGGGGAGGGGAAGTTATGCTTATAAGCTTACAAGTTATGCTTTAGTCAATCACAGGATATTTGCCTCAATACAGAGGTAAGTGGATGAAATGTAATGGCCTGTGATATAAAGGTCAGAAAAGATGATCTTCTGGTCCCTTCTGTCCTTAAACCCTGAATCTATAGAATATAGTTGGCACCATAAGATTAGTATATGACTATTCCCCATTTTGGTCTCTCTCTATAAAAATAAAACCCACCTACAGTATAAAAAAGCTCCAGAAAGAGCAGTCTGAGTGTCACTACAAATTTAGCATAAGCAACATGGAACCACTGCAGCATCACAATTTGTGTCCTCTGCAGTGTCATGGATAGTTGAAACAATTGGAGATGAAACAAAATAGCCCCCTCTATGTTTTTAAGCATAGGAGACTTGTTTTAAATATGGTTAACTCCCATGAGGTAGCAGAAATACACTCGCTTGCACTTTAGTTAATATTGTGTGGTAAATTTTCAAAAGAGGCCTCTGACGCCCTGATCCTGTGATTAGGTCCATGCAGCTGTAATCTTACATGAAAGCAGACCCAAGTGGGGCTTCCCTGGGGGAACAGAGTTGCATCTGTGCATATATAATTGCTGGACTGGAACCTAAGATTGCATATGCAGGTTTCTCCGTTTTTGTGTGCCATTTTTGTGTGCCTGAGAATTGCACAGGTCCACCAAATGCTCAGCCACCTGACTACCAGACTGTCACAGAAATACTTTGGACACAATCCTTAAAAGGAAAGGGCATTTTGAGTGCACGAGGAATTTGGGATCTGGCCCTCAATGAGGAAAACCTGCATCTGCAAAAGCTGGGATGGGAAAAATTGTGGACACATTTTTAGAGGCTTTGGAGGAGGTCTCCTGGAAAACATTTCTAAACCCAGTTCTTCTTTCTTTTCTCTGCAAAGGAAGGCCCAAGGGCATCTCTGCAAAGGAAAGCTCGAGGGCATCTCCCTTGATTTTGATAGGACTTCTACAGAAGCAGAATGCCACCCAGTCACATGAAGGGTAGCACCATCCAGCCCTGAGTATTTTTTTGTATTATTTTTAAGAGGTACAGCCTGAGTTTACATTAAGATTTTTTTCAAAATATAACAGCATTTTTTCAGCTTTATGAAATAAAACTAGTTTCAAACTCAACTTAAATATTTTGATCTCATGCCCAGTACACGAGGCACACAGTGAACTATGAATGAGGACAGTCTGAGCATCTTTGTGACACTCTCCTATTGTGTTATAAATAACGATAACACCGCAACCACTTCACAACTGTGGATCTCATTGCTTTACAACCATTCAAGGATTAAGCCTCCCCACTGGGATGAAACAGTGAAGTAAGCATTACAATTCCCATTTTACAGAGGGGCGGGGAGGAATGAGACAGCGTTTAAATAACCAGATTTCTGGATGCCCTACTTTGGCAGTTGCGGCCTGTGTTTTCCCCTGAGCATGCACAACTCAGGTTAACATCAACAGACACTGCAAGTGCTCAACACTGCTGAAAATGAAACCAGAGGAGTCTCAAGTTAGGCACCCAAAATTAGAGGCCATTCTTAAAAACTGGGATTCAGGGGGGAGTCAGGATGAGAACCCAGTTTTCCCAATACTCAGATTTGCACTTTGACTCCAATAGCCTCATTCCTCTTGCTTCCTATAGTGCTTTGTAGCAAGGTGGAGCCATAAGGGAGGAATTGGCAGCCTTCAGAGGTCCTTTATACTGTGTTAAAAGTATGGCTTCTTTAATGTTTCCTTTTTCAAAAGTGGCAGTATAAACTAACTGAGTGTGCTCTTAGGAGAGCTTTTGGCAGAGGTATCTGACAATCTGGTGCCAAACCTCTTCTTTGGCATGTAGGAAGAGACAGACTTTGGTTCTACATAAAGACAAGACTTTTGGAAAGGGTTTTGAATACTTCTCAGAACAAGGAGAGCGGGAGAATTATCTTGAAATTAAGAATACCCTCCAGAATTGCAATCCAACCTGAAAATATCTTAACCTAATTTAATTGTGAACTGAGTTTCTTGATCAAAGTATTAAAAACAATTAAATAGTCAAGGCAGGATATGCCCCAATTCTAAACTATCATCCACATTAAGGTAAAAATACATAGCATTTTCATACTACTTCATATGTTCAGAGCACTGTACAGACATTAATAACTAATACTCAAAACACCCCTGTGTGAGGTACATATATAGGTACATGATTATTATCATATGGGGAAACTGAGAAAGAAAGACAAAGTGATTTGCCCAAGGAATAAGTGGCGGAGCCAGGATTAGAACTCAGGACCTTCTGACTCCCTACCCTGTGCTCCTTGAGCATGCTGCCTTCCAACAAGAAACACAGTATTCGCATGGCTAGGAAAGAAAATTCAGTCCTGTATTTTATTTTTAAGATGAGTCCTTTAATGTTTAATAGAATCATTAAAAAGGAGAAGCTATTCCAGATAATATTGATTATACAGAAGATTCAGGAGGAAATAGCCAGTGATGTGTAAGAGACACCACAGTTAAAATTTAATGATGCTATCACCTCTCAACTGCTTAGCAGTTCAAAAAAAGATGCTCTAGCTAAATTCTGAAGTGAGAAGGGTTTCTCGATGCCCAAAAAAGTGGCATCTTAACATTGTTTTGGTTTATTAACTGAAACACTGCTGAGGCCTTAAAAAATATTTTGCATTTTCACAAGCTTAATAAACGACAATGCATTTCAGTTGTTATATATGATCTTCACTGTCATTGTGCTTATGTGTGACAAAATAGAGAATAAACATCCAAAATGTGCAACTCTGCTTTTCCAATACACACAGAATGAGTTGGCATTTACAAACTATAATTAGTATGATTAAAAGAAATTAAATGGATTATGAGAATAATTTTAAAACTTTTTTGTTTTGTTTTGGGGAGGGAAGGAGGTTATTCTTTTTCTCTGATCATTTTTTCCTTCTAGATTTGTTTTCAGGTTCCTGTTTGGTTTTATCTAACTCCTGATCCCCTCCACCCCCCCCAGTGATTCTTTTTCTCTTTGACTCCCTTGTTCTGTTCCCCTTTAGTTTGTCTTTTGTTCCTTTTTGCCTCCTCGCATTTGGCATGTCTTTTTGCCGCATAATGAAGACAAGTCCTCTGATACCCAGAGTCCTCTGTGGGAGTGTCAGCAGGTTTCACAGTTAACAACCCAGTAGGATGGATGAGGCAGTTCACACCTCTCAGAGCTATTGTGTCAGGCTCTTTGATAACTCAGGCAGAAAAAAACAATGGTTACACTCCAGTCACATTTTCAAGTTTTTCTTCATAATCATGAAGACTAGAAACTTTTTTAAAATACTGATATCATCATGTGACTACAGGAACTAGAGCTTTGAGACCCAGGTTTCTGCCTTAATCCAGCCCTGGACACTAGCAATGTAGTCACTCTGAAAAGGAGGACATACCTCTGCTCAATTACTTGTCCCTCCAGCAAAACTGAATAGTTGAAAATTTTTCAAGAACATCACTGCAATTAACAGTGGTTAAACGCAAAGGGTGCAGTATTTCACTAAAGAATGTACCAGTATCTGGTTATATAAAGGACCTTGGTTAAAGTATACAGAAACTCCAAGTACTGTTTAGGTTCAGGAGGTTGGATGTTTTGTTTTGAGTTTTGGAATTTGAGTCCCAATCTGATTCTGAGAAAAAGAAAACAAAAACAAAACAAAAAAAGGTCTTGGTGCACTAATAACTCTGTGCCACATCCTATCATGCCATGAAAGTAAATAGAAGATATGTGTAAGAATCAAAAGGCAGGTTCTCTGGCCCCCAGTCATCAGTCAGCCATTCTGCTGCACTTCTTCAAATGGTTTCCAGCTTAAAATACACTGCAGCCTTTCCCAGTGGTTACACCTCATTTTCCAAGTCTAAACCTAACCAGTGATCACAAAAAAAGAACATTTCCAATCAAAATTTCAGTGATGTTGCCCAGCAAAGTTGAATCTCCTATTTGCAGGGGTGGGAAATAATTCTGCAAAGTTGGCAGAACACCTGGATAGATAGGACCCTTTACATTCTAGCTCAAGTACAATACATGGATGGGATGACAGTTCAGGCACAGGAAGTTGCAGAGACAGAGAAGAGAGTTGCTGAAGAAGGCTTCATGGATGAAGTGCTCATTTAAAAGGGATTTAAAAGACAAGACAGAGAAGTGAGAGGCTGTCCTACGGGTAGGTGTCACAAGAAGGCACAAAGCCAGAAGTAGGGGAAGGATGTGAAGGGTGTAGTTAGGAGGTAGAATAGCGAGATAAAATGGGGTTAAAGAATGCAACAAGTGCAGAGACAGGAGGAGGGGTAAAACTGTGAAGAGATTGTAATGTCAGAACAAGCAAATGGAATTTATTGTGGAAAAGGGGAAAGCCATTAAAATACTTCAGAGAGGTGACAAAGGACCTAATCCAAAACCCAGTGAAGCCAATGGAAAGACTCCTATTGACTTTTTGGCTTTAGATCAGGCCCTAAATTCAGAAGAACTAAAACCAAAGCTCTTGGGGGGAAATCCTGACTCCAGTGAAGTTAATAGGAGAATTCTTGTTGTTTTTGGGGAGGCATTTATGTACATATATAAATACAAACAAAGTGCAAGAGGATATTTTAAAATCGCTACTTGAGAGGGAGAAGTTGCTTTTTACTAATGCTTCAATATATAGTGTGACAATTAATTGAACACAACAATGTCATCATAAACATTAATTTTCTCTATAGAACTACATAAAGTACTGTTAGAAACACACAACTAAATATAGCTAATCTGGGGCAAACCTACTGTAAGCAGTGTGTAAGCAGCAAAATGCCCACACTGGGGTATAACTGGGTGAATCCTGCATTCACTCTAGGCATCCTGTTCTCCTTCATCTATGTTTAATTTAGCCCACAGTAACATCTGAGTTTTTAATCCCCACACAGACTATTTAGATGGGGTTTGGGTTTTACTACTTTACCAAAGAAGGAACATTCAAAATTTTTACAGGAGGAAAAAGGTTTATCCTCTTTTATGTAGACTTATTTGCTCAGCAGGGGATTAAAAACACATTTGAAAAAACTTTTGTCTTCTATTTTAAAAAAAAATCAGCAGATGTTTTTTGGATGAGCTACATTGTTTGTTGTTTGCCTAAGATGTCCAAAACACAAAACTCATTTAACCCCCAGAGAAGTGACATAGAATTGACAATGACGTACACCACGCATCAAACAAATGGTCACTCCTGCTGCTCTTTAGACATCTGGGGCCTAATTTGCAATTATTTGCATTTGCAGAGCACAGCTATACAACAGAAATGTGGGCTTTAATGGGAGCAAATCTTCTAAGTTGATGCGGAATTAATTTTCAAAGGGTGACATGCACCATACATCCTATTGCATGATTACTATAAACATGCAAACAAAAGGATGAGAAAGAGCGTTGTCTGCTAATGGATGTGAAGTTATGAATTTCAATTGTTACAACATGTGATTAATTTACATGTTCAAATTAAGTCTTCATTTTTGCATGTTTAATTTTGAAGTTTTTGAAAGGGTGAGTGTGCTAGATCATAAGCAGCATTTGGAGAAAAGCTTGGCACTTGTAACTTGCTTGTCCTTGTTTAAAAGGTTCTCATTACTCATGGAACAAAAAAGTTAGAGGAAGGAAAGTCTCTTTTCCCAGCTAACAGTGCGCACAAGTCAAGAACTCTCCTCTTTTTCACATTTCCCATGCACAAGTGCATCAGAGGTATCTCTTTGACAAGCAAACTATATGGAAAATCTGTGAGGTCTAGAGAGTGGATTTGGAGAGTCCAAGGCTACACTCACAGTGGTGGTCAATATTTAAACACAGTTTTAGGATTCCTGCCATTAGAATCCTTTCCAACCACTTTCAAAAGACAGCCCCACTATTAGCTAAGGTTCCACTTCAGAATGCATTCATGGGGTTTGTTGATATGCAGCTCAACAGTACTAATCAATCTGTTATAGTTTCCTCTCAGAAAAGCGGCCCCAACTGCAAAGGAGGGACATATTGTTTGACACTACAAATTGGGCAGGGTGCTAGAAATTGTACACCCATTTCTTTATTAGACAAGTGGTTTCAACTGAAAATTTTCACTTTTAATGATTCAACAGACATGATTCAACAAAAGTAATAGTAAAGAGCTTCTCTGTATTAGCAAGGAGGAACAGTTGTATGTCTGTATAGTTTCAGCACAACCCTTGATTTGTTTCACCTTTCAATTGTGCTGTTCCTGTTCAGTTATGGGATCATCTGAAATTTGCAATATTTTTGAACATTTCAAGTATTTTCATATTAGATCTGTGGTGCATCACATGATGTACAGCTGTGTTAACATATTTAGGTTTGGGTTACTTATAGGTTCTTGCATTCTGGAGTATTATTTATCCACTCTTAAATTTGAGGATTACTGATTAATTGATTGATTTTACCACAGAGTTAGAGGTTGTGGGGGAAAAAAGACGAACTAAACAGGTACAGTGTCTCACCTTTGTTTTTCATGTGTTGCCTGTCAGCAGTAGGATTAGGGAGATAAAGCAAGTTTTCTTCTATGAAATTGCAAATAGTCCAGTCACAAGCTCACAAACATGTCCAAGTCATTTGCTCATTGCCCACACATGTGCTTTACACATCAAGGAAGATGTGCAAAACACATGGCAAAGAGCTCTAAACAGCCTCACTAGTGGATTATCAGGAGGGGCTTCCAAAGGACCTCTCCACCCTTACAGTGCTGAAAAAATTCCAAGGGAAACGTTCCCCGATGCTGATGGCCTGATTTAACTCAAGCAAATTTGTACCACTTTCCAGAAATGCTGATAAATACACAGCATAACCTAGACAGGTGGTAGATGATAGAGAGATACTTCTCTCTGAAGGTACATGAGAGCAACACTAAACAAATGAAATATGTTTCTTACATTTAAAACTCTACTGATTGTTAACTCAGCTGATTTGCATGGCCCTCCTCTGATTTATTTTTGTTTTAAAATAATGACATCAACTGAGATGGTGTAATGTAATGAAATGTGGTATAAATAAGCTCTCCGGCAGGAGAGATATTACATGAAAAATTGTAACACCGATTTCTTTTAGCATGAATCTGCAATGAGATCTATAAAGGAGACAGAATATACGATTGTAGTTAACTATATTAGGAACTATATCTAAAGTTATATTTGACAGCACTTCATCACTTAAATGTGAAATTAGCAACATTACATTGGGATTGGTTCATAATGGTTGTTGAAAGTTAATCTTTTAATAAAAACAGGATGAGGTAGTTCATTGGCTTCGCCTCAGGGGATAGTTCTTCAAAGGTTATTCTGAGGAGTTTGGAAAACTATCAGTATTGTGGGTTAGATACTCAGCTCACTTAACTTCAGTGCAGCCATGACAAGTTACACCAGCTGAGTCTCTGACCCAATGTGCCCATATCAAAAGATGAACAGGTCCCCTGCTGATGATTACATTGCCATGACTGCCTTCTGGCAAAATGGCATCAGCATGAATTCAATAAAGGAAAATGGCTCCTCTGTAGATGCCTCTCCTTGAAGTCTGGTAGTGTGACATAGGACATGAAGTACATTATTAAATCAAGTATGTTTCTCTTGATTAGAAAAAGGAAGTGAGACTAAAATATCGTTTCACCAACAAAGTATGTGCCTCTAAGGGCATGCAACATTGACTCTAACTTCAGTTAATCAAAGAGACCACAGAGTAATAAAAATAATAGGATTGCCCTTTTAAACCAAATCTGAATTAAGAGAGTCATAAACAACGCTGCTCCTATGGCCCTATCTTCACTGACGAAAAAAAAAAAAGCAAGATAATTTGCTCAATAACTAACTGCTGATAACTAACATGTTAGCCATACCCCTGTAAAAACATGGTGAAAACAAGGCTTTTTAATGTTACTGCGAGGTAAACTAGGTGAGGTCAACCCCAGGGAAGAAGTGTAGTGCTAATTTTGCCTAATGTAGTGCAGCATTGCGTCAAATGCTGTAAGTGCCCTGTCTATACCTAGGATTGATTTTGCAGCAAGATAACTATCGTGTTTGTTATCTCACTGTAAAAAAAAACAACAACCAACAACAAAAAGCCACCATTGTGTCAGTGAAGACAATGACTGAGAGAGAAACTGAGGGTGAGACATCTTTGAGTAACTTCATGATGTCAATTTTCTTTTCTTTAACACTATTCAGATAGCACATTGTCTGCTCATTTGTGAGATACTCACAGTAACGACTGCATTTTCTTCCACGTTGCCCCCTGAACTGCACACCTACTGCACTATATCTCCTCCAGACCCACCTCTGTTGTGATGCCTATCAGAAATCTGCCAATCAGGGACGCTTAGGTTGAGGGATATATGGGGATTCCTGATTGCTGTTTTGTAACAAAATATGTTCAAATGTATATAAAAGTTGAGTATATTTGTTTCCTTTTCTCCACTTCTTCTTTGGTATGGCACATCTCTTCTTGGATTGTAAGCTCTTTGGGGCAGGAGGAGTGTATTCCTCTCTATTGTACAGCACCAAGGGGGCCTTGATACCAGTGGTGGCTTCAGGGCACCACTGTAATAATAATAATTATGGAAGCACCTAGTAGAGAATCCATAGTAGGGTTGTGTTCTGAGCTCAAAATGGAGGGTGGGAGATCCTGTTTTTCTTTCAAAGTAATTGGTCAATGGCTATGAAATTTCACAGAGGTTTAGTTTTTATGGCCCTTGAATTTTCTATGTAGTATTTGTTTTGTTTCTCTTCCTAGATTTTTAAAAAGAATCCTTTGAATTTGAGCTCCAGCTGAAGTTTTTCCTTGGCAGTCCTGGTATTTCATTGTTGCTCATTATCTCTTAAAAAACTTTGTCTATCTACACAAAACTCAGTAAAGAGGTGGATCCTGCCCAGAACTGGTATAACTGGGAGCTTATTTTTCAATGGAGGTAGGGTACTTTTTGTCCATTATTCATATTATAATTGAAAATGTATGGGCTGTGTATGAATGCCTGTCTGATTGATGGGGGGCCTGAAACACAAAACTGTCTCCATCAGGCTCTCTACTTTCCATCAGATTTTATACTACAACAAAGAAGGATTCATTGCGCAGCTGATGAGACAGAAAATATTCTCCATCAGCAGCTGCACTTCTGCCCTTTCCCAAGTCTGGCCCCAGTCAAACCTCCCCTCCCAATTAAGCATTAAAAACACCTGTGGAAACGAATACAAAAATGCTTTGTTGAGAAGCCAGCAGCGTTGCTAACATGCAGGATGCCACACACAAACCCACCAAATCAAGGAAATGAAAATGTAAGCCACCTCAAAGGACATACCCTCGGCTCCTCCACCCACAAGCACACACCTTATTATTAGCACCACTATCACACACCACAGACTGTGCACTGGCTCTTTTCCATCTGGGAAATTCCCCTGACATGCTCAGAGAGCTGTTAAATTGACTATCTGTTTTGCACTGCTCCTGGGGGTGTGAACATGTCAAGGAGACATGGCTGAGGAGTCCCTATGCCCTGGTAATGCCCAGCAGCTGGAACAGACCCTTGGGATTTTGGGCTACTGGGAAGAAGATAAAGCAGACCAAGGGCTGCTCTAATTTAGGAACAAACATCAGGGAACAGAGCTATCAGCAGGACTCACCCTAACAGCAGGTGAGGAGCCAAGAACTGCCGGTGGGAGTGAAGTCATCAGCAGGAGAAGGAAACGAAGCTGCACCGAATGGAGAGATGAGCAGAGGGGACCAGGCAGCAGAGAAGCATGAGCCAGTGAGCAGCGGGAAAGACGAATGGAACAGATGGGAGGAGATAAAATGAAGAGCAATGCTACAATGTGTGATTAAAAGAGCAATGTGTGATTAGCGTTTGTTCAGAAAGTACATAACATTAATACATTAGAGACTGCTAAAACCAACTTTCTTTTCTAATATTCTGTCCCATGTTCATCACAAGGGGAAATCATGCACTTGGGAACGTATGGAGCAATCCCAGATGGGAAGGGAGGATGGGCCATGCAATAGCAAATGAGGGTGGGGGCTGCCTACCACACGGCCTTTTCATGCTCCTCACCTGCTGTTAGGGTGAGTCCTGCTGATAGCTCTGTTCCCTGATGTTTGTTCCTAAATTAGAGCAGCCCTTGGTCTGCTTTATCTTCTTCCCAGTAGCCCAAAATCCCAAGGGTCTGTTCCAGCTGCTGGGCATTACCAGGGCATAGGGACTCCTCAGCCATGACTCCTTGACATGTTCACACCCCCATATGCTTCCCACTAGGAAAATATTTGAGAGGCCTGGGCTACAGTATCAAACTGGAGTAACTGCTTTTGCCTCTGATATCTAATGACTTCTGTACAGCAATGGACCTGCTGTTGGTACAGTATATTATGTGATATGCAGACAGCCTTTTTAATCAATTATCCTCACTTTTAATGAGTCCATTTACAAATGGTCATCTCCAGGATGCAAGAATTAGACATTCACCTTTAGGATGCCAAAGCAGCATAACAAATGACATTGTGATAGAACACATCTAATCCCTTTACACACCATACTCTTGTCAAGTGGGGGCCAAGTTACAAAATAGCATCAATAAAAATAGGTGCATTATCGCCTGCAAATGACAAAGATGATCCTAATTTACTCATTACATGGCCATCACCAGTTTGTTTTGGATTGAGGAGCAGCAATTTGTTAGAGTGAGCAGCCTGGAATAAATTAGTTTGGGTTTCACATCCCACTATCCTGACTGTACATTCAAAGTGTTTACAATGCAGTCATGTTTGGCAGTGCTATTACCGTATGAAACTTATCTGTGTGCAATCATGTAAACCTCACCAACATTCACCTTCTCCTGCAAATCCAGGATTCATTCTTTCACTTGGAAGTCAAGGGCATTAAGTGTTAACCATAGCAAATAAAGAAAGTCAGAACCGTAAAGCACCATCTCATGTTAACAGACATCCTACACTAGTTCAGAGGCCAAGTACTGAACACTTCCATTGCACTGGAGGAATCAAATATCCAAGTCACAACAGCTGCTGGGGAAACCAGCCAGTACACTGGTAAATATACAGTTGGTGCTACATACTGCCTGAATACTTCTACGATACCACAGCTTCCTGCCTCTGTGCTACACTGTGTGCCTCTAGGAGGCACTAAAGCCATGAAAGTGCACGCCAGGGCATCTGGGACATTTGGAAAAGCAGCCACTCTCATAAATCTTGTCTTCCAATGTTGTTGTTCCTCTGCTCACTGTGGGAAGGTGATTTATGTTTGGGATGGTGGAAAGAAAGCCTCAAAACATCTTGTCAAGGAGAGTTACATTTGTGTTAAGTCATCTACTACCCACTAAGAAGACCTAGTGTCTAGAACTGACAGAGGCAAGTAGTGGGTGTAAGACAGGTAAAGTACTGACACCCTCTCTGGCATTATGAAGGCCATTATGGGCTAGGAAATACAGCTCCAACACAGCCTCTCTGTTTAGCTGAAACTTTCCAATGCATTCTTCCTTAGACACATGTTCAGAGTGCTATGATTCTCCACACCAATATTCTGGTCCAGATTCTTCTTTCTGATCTGGCCCCTTTGTGCCACTCATGTGGTTTGCAAACAGCTGGATTCAAGCCATATAAGAACCTTCCCTGCTCCCGCTACCCTTCCCCAACACCTGCTCAGAAAGCTGAGCTTTGCAGTGTGCCCTGAAGGTCAATAAGTTCCGGCTTACTTGGATCTTGCCCAGAACCAAGCAGTTACCATGGCTTATCTCTCTTATCATATTTGGTGGGTGATATTAATTACAGGATAATTAAGCAATGAGACTGCCTTGCTTGGACAATTACCCCAACACCAGTTGATAAGCAGAAGGTAGTTGTCAAAGGGTATATATATCCTGTTCTCCATTAAAGCTGGGCAAATAATAGATTTTGGGAGTTGCTGACAATTCTGAAAAAAAATCAGGGGACAAAAATCATGTCAGGTGGCACAAAATGTTTCATATTGATTTAGAGTATTTATAATGTTTCTAATTTTTTAAAAATAAAATTAAAGATAATTTCTATATAAATAGTCATTTCAAATCCAAAAATGTGAACTATTTCATTTGGAAAATGTAACAAAACTTTGATTTTTTTTTTAGAATTCCTTTTACTGTTTTTGGTTTTCCAAAACAATTCAGTGAAATCTACATGAATTTGCTAAATGTTTCAGTGTTGCCAAATCTGTATTTTTATCAGAAAGGAAGTTTGGGTCCAAGCAATTTTGCTCAGCTCTACTCTCCATTGGCACTGATCTTGTGTTCCTCAACACCCATCATGACGGGGGGGGGGAGGGGGGGAATATAACCAAGATCATCGAAATCTGAACCTTATTAATTTATCTTAAGTGGGGCTGGTCAAAAATGTTGCATCAAGTTACGTTTTTGATGAAAAATTGGCTATTTGACAAAAATCTAAGTTTTTGCCTGCTCCCCTAAATGAAAAATCCACTGTGTTTTTTTGATTGGAGAACTAAAAATGTGACAGCTAAAAATGTTCAGTTTTCCAGCAATTTTTGACTGAAATATTTTAAGTTTTTGGCAGTTTTCAAGTGACTTCTGGGTAATGGTAGTTTTCAGTCAACAATTTTCAGCTTATAATTTTTCAAAAAAGGAATAAAATGTTCTGTGAGGGGGAGAGAATTTCCAGGGAGTTTTAGTGTGAAATACTAGATTTTTAAGTAGATTTACATTTCTTGCTCCATAGCCTTTCATTTGTAGCAGTGATAGGATTTTATTGTACCAGGTTAGATAGACCACTCGCTAATAGGCTGCTCTCTCTTTGATGAATACTTTGGGTCTTTAGCAAAACACTGAGGGAAAGATTCTGTGCTGTACCTCCTGAGAGGGAAAGCACTGAAGCCATCCATAATCCTGAGCAGCAGGGACCAAACCAAGCTTTGAGCCACCTCTGTGCACTGCCTGGATTCTGAACTACTGCAAAGGCTGAAACAGCCTCTGGCATAAATTTCTGCACTCTCCCTATGCTGTCCCTGCACCAGCAGTCTCCCTGGCCACTTGTGGAACATTTATAGCGTCTATAAGCCATCAGACTGGGGGCTAGAATCAGTTCCTAAGACTTCCAGATAATAGTGTTTGATGGCTAATTATTGGGAGACTCATCACACCATCAAGTGGCCTAAGCAAAATTCTTTGCAATAAGATAAATCATTTTCCCGAGGCTCGTACTGCAAATAAAAAATAAAGATAGCACTAAGGTGTGCAGTGTAATGTGTCTTATGGTTTGTAACATTAATGAAGAGAAGTGAACAGTCAATACTGGCTGAGAAAGACTGTTCTGAGCTATAATAATGAATACATGGTTTGTTAAGCAACAGGATTAATGGTCTCATCTGTAGTGATTCTACACTAAACACATTTATATGGCAACTTGTTTCAATTTTCATATCAATAATTATGTTACGTGCTTCGAAACATCTTTCTGTCTGGTTTGATGAATGTAAAGTCATCTCATCTGTGGATATGTATCTAAATATAGGCATTTACAGGATCACAAAAACAGATATAGGGACAAAATCAAGAAAGGATCAGGCAAAAAAAGCATGAAGGGACAAAATCAAAAAGGCTAAGGCACAAAATGAGGCCTACACTTTCAAGGACATGCATGGCAATAAGAAGAAGTTTTATGAATACATTAGGAGGAAGAAAAAGATGAAGGAACTGTAGGTCCACTACTTAGCAGGGAAAGAGAGCTATAATAATGGATGACATCAAGAAGACTGAAGTGTTTAATGCCTCTTTTGCTTCAGTCTTCACAAAACAGGTAAATTGTAACTAGATGTTTAACACAATATGAACACCAAGGGGGAAGAACAGATTAAAGAATATTTAGGTAAATTAAATGTTTTTAATCAGAAGGGTCTTGTGAAATTCATCCTAGGCTACTTAAGGAACTAGCTGAAGTGATCTTGGAACCATTAGCAATTATTTTTGAGAACTCATGGAGGGTGGGTGAGGTCCCAGAGGACTGGAGAAGGGCAAACATAGTATTTATCTTTAAAAAGGGAAACAAAGAGAACCCAAGAATTATAGACCAGTCACCCATACTTTAATTTCTGGAAAGATACTGGAAAGAATTATTAAACAATAAATGTGTAAGCACGTAGAGAACGATGAAGAGATAAGTAACAGTCAACATGGATTTGTCAAGAACAAATCAGACCAAAGCAATTAAATTTCCTTCTTTGATAGGTTTATTGCCCCAGTGGATAAGGGAGAAACCAAAAGATGTGATATATCTTGATTTTAGTAAGGCTTTTGGCACAGTCCTATATCACATTCTCATAAGCAAACTAAGGAAATGTGGTTAAATGAAATTACTATCAGGTGGGTGTACAACTGGGGTTGAAAAATCACACTCAAAGAATAGCTATCAATAGTTTGCTGTCAAACTGGGGGGGGGACATATCTAGTGGGGTCCTGTACAGGTCTGTTCTGGGTCTGAAACTATTCAATAGTTTCATTAATAACTTGATAATGAAGTGGAGAGTATGCTTTTAAAATTTATGGATGACACCAAGCTGGGATGGGATGCAAGCACGTTGGAGGACAGGATTAGAATTCAAAACGATCTGGACAAATTATAGAATTGGTCTGAAATCAACAAGATGAAATTCAGTAAAGACAAGTGCAAAATGCTACACTTAGGAAAGAAAAATCAAATGCACAACTCCAAAATGGGGTACAATTGGCTAGGCAGTAGTACTGCAGAAAAGGATCTGGGGGTTATAGTGGATCACAAATTGAATATGAGCCAACAATGTGATGTATTTGTAAAAAAAAGGTACTATTCTGGGGTGTATTAGTGGGAGTGTTGTATGTAACACACGGAAGTTAATTTTTCCACTGTAGTTGGCACTGATGAGGCATCAGCTGGAGTATTGTGTCCAGTTTTTGGCACCACACTTTAAAAAAGATGTGGATAAATAGGTGAGTCCAGACGAGGGCAACAAAAATGATAAAAGGTTTAGAAAACTTGACCTATGAGGAAATGTTAAAAAAATGGGCAAGTTTAATTTTGAGGCAAGAAGTTTGAGGGGGGACCTGATAACAGTCTTCTTGTATGTTAAGAGCTGTTATAAAGAGGATGGTGATCAACTGTTCTCCATGTTCACTGAAGGTAGGACAAAAAGTAATCAGCCTAATCTGCAGTAAGAGAGATTTAGCTTGGATATTAGATAAACTTTCCAACTATAACAATAGTTAAGTACTTGAATAGTTTACCAAGGGAGATTGTAGAATCCCCATTATTGAAGGTTTATACGAACAGGTTGGACAAACACCTGTTAGGGATGGTCTAAGTATACTTGGTCCTGCCTCAGCATAGGGGGCTGGACTAGATGACCACTCAAAGTCCCCTCCAGCCCTACATTTCTATGATTCTATGATTTATGGTATCAGCTTTTGTTTTTCTGAAATTTTTGCAGGAGGTCAAACTAGATTATCATAATAGTCCCTTTTGGCCTGAACATCTAGGACTGTATGATTTGTATTGACCTCCCAATGCCAAACAAAAGGATTATTGCAAAAATTACTACATACACTTTCTCCGAAAGCTTCTGAAATACACATAACAGAGATAGGAGTGAGCAGCCTCTGCATAGGTATGCAGCATACCATATTGCTGAAGGCATGCTGCCCACACTTTGTTGCATGTAATCTGATCCTCTTAACCAGTGGTCCCCAAACTGTAGGGCGGGCCCCCTGGGAGGGGGTATGGATGGACATTCATGGGGCATGCCCCAGGCCAGCCCCCATGGAGGGGCAGGGTGGGAACGCCACACAGCCCTGCTCTACACCTAGCTCCACTCTGTCCCCAGCCACAGCTCCAGCCCCACTCCTGACTGCGGCTCCCAGCTTTGGCTCCTGGAAGGTGGTAGTGGGCGCAGACCAGGTAGGGGGGATACAACCAAAAAAGGTTGCGGATCACTGCTTTTAACCAAGGTGGAAGGAATACTCTCAGCAGCAATTTGCACCAGCAGACATGGCTAATGTGGCCACGTTGTTTTTCAAAGAAAAGAATCACATATCACTTGGATCCAAGGGTGTTTGTGGCTGGCCATTTGCAGAAGGTTGTTTGCAAGAGTGCTGCTTCATGTGGGGCCCCAGGCACACACCAGCCAGTCCTTAACTAAGTCAGCAAAGCTAAAAACCCTGCAATGCATTTGGGTGATTTTTTTTCTTCAGCGTTAAAAAGCTACATGCTGCATGAGGTACTAACTAGGGAATGGAGGTTGTTCATAACTCTGAACAAAACATTATGGTTGTTCTTTCAAAAGTTTACAACTGAACATTGACTTAACACAGCTTTGAAATTTTACTATGCAGAAGAAAAATGCTGCTTTCCATTTTTTTTAGTTTTCATTTAACATACCACTGTATTGCATTTGCTTTGCTTTGCTTTTTCTTTTTTCTTTCTTTTTTTTTTGTCTCTGCTGCTGCCTGACTGTGTACTTCTGGTTCCAAATGAGGTGTGTGGTTGAATGGCCAGTCCCTAACTCTGATGTTCATAACTCTGAGGTTCTTCTATAGTTTGGCCACATCCTCAGTTAATTCACTCCTTCCAGGGTTATGAAGTCCAACAGGACCACTGTCCAAATGCTTTCTCTGGACAACGTTCAGCCCCAGGTCAGGGCTCTGTGACACTACTCTAGTGACTAGCAGGGGAACCTGGGCCCCCCTGCTATACCGGTTCCAGCCCAGGGAACCTATAACCAGCAATGCAGGTCTGCTGAGTCCCCATCCCTGTTTCCCTGGGCTCTTCGAACCCAGCCTCGCTTTCTTCCCTTTCCTGTTTCTGGGTTTACCAGAGGAGCCTACTCTACTCCCCATGCCTACTTCACCCCCTCCTTGTCTCTTGCTAGACTCCTGACTCCAGGGCAGGATCTCAGGGATTACTTGCCCCCTGGACTTCCTCCTTGCCCCCAGGGCCGGCCTTACAGGTGGGCAACATGGGCAACTGCCCAAGGTGCCATGGTCAGAGGGGCGCCATGTTCAAGAGTCAAGGAGCAGAGCGGGCCTGGGGTGCATGGCCTTGGATGGGAGCTCGGGGCAATGTGGGGGGAGACAGCGGGGCCCAGGGGCGATGGGCATGGTGAGGAGCCTGGGGAGGCAGTGGGGCCAGAGGCAATGGGAAGATGGGTGGAGAGCCCAGGGAGGCAGCAGGGGGACTGGGTGAATGGGTGGGGAGCCCAGGGAGGCAGCGGGGGCTGAGGGCAATGGGTGGAAAGGTAGCAGGGGCCAGGGACACCAAAATTCTTTCTGTGTAATTCTCCCTGCATTGCCACAGTAGATGTTCCATTGTTTCTTGGACTTTGCATGTGTCCCACAACCTGTCTCTGTGCTTATTTAGTAAAAATAAATTACCATACAGGTCAGAGTGACCTGTTAGCATTCTAAATATAGTTACTTTGCTTCTTCTGTCATAGCTATTAAGTATTCCATTATCCTCAAGTTAGGACTTATTTCACAGAACCTTCATCCTTTTTTTTCTTTGGTCCATCATTCTTGCCATTCCTTTTATGTTCTCTCTTAACCAAACTTTTGAAGTCCTCTTTACTCAGAGGGATCTTTATATCAACCTCCCCATTTTTAAGGCATATTTTGCTGCTTTATCTGCCATTTCATTGCCCAGTAGAAAACATCTTTGCTCCACGGAGTTCTGCAAATACTTCTTCTATGTGAGGAAGAGGATGGCTGTCAATCACAATAGCTTTATTTGGCTCCCTTAAGTCCACACAAAGGTGAATGCCTCCACCCTTCTTCTGCGTCACTACTATAGGTGAAACCCATTCCAAGGAGTCGATCTCTTCAATAATGTCCTTTTGAACAAGTTTTCTAAGTTCCTCTGAAACAGCTTCCCTGACTGAAAATGGTAAGCGCCGTAACTTCTGTCGTACAGGCATCACATTATTCCACATTTTAACTTTATGCAGAAACCCATAAGCACAGCCGAGTTTCTCCTCAACTTGGTGTTGGGTCCCAGCTGAAACTGGTGTGTGTACCGCAAGAGTGATTTGCTGAGGAAGATCAATTTGTCCATTAACTACCCTGAGATTTAAAGCAGCCAATAAATCTCTGCCAAGGATAGGAGTTCCTTTGTGGACAATGTAGAACTCAGCAGTTACACAGCAATCACCAAAAGTAACTATTACCGGCAGGCAGCCATGTACTGGAATATGGTTTTTCA
Organism: Natator depressus; assembly: GCF_965152275.1. Taxonomy (NCBI): domain Eukaryota; kingdom Metazoa; phylum Chordata; order Testudines; family Cheloniidae; genus Natator; species Natator depressus. Next base: position 109,186,399 of record NC_134239.1, read on the forward strand.
AATAGCACACCAAGTGAAGTCTGGGTTCAGTAAGAGGCACATCTTTAAAGTAATGCAGATAGATGGAATCAGGTAGTATAGATACTGCTGAGCCAGTGTCCAACATTAGCTGAATAGAGTGTGGTTTGCCTGAGGGTATGACGGAAACATTTACAGTGCACTTTATCTGTTCTGGAATATGTGCAGTAGTGATTTTGTCCACGCTCAGCACAGTAACATCTGGTATTGTAACTGCATGCACCTGCTGATTGAATTGGCTACTGCGACATACTTTAGCAAAATGTCCAATCTTTTTGCAATGAGCTACTTTTGCTGGACATCCTGTGTAGCTTGCAAGGTGTTGTGGGGATCCACAGCAAAAACATGCTTTTACTGTATTTTGAATTTACTGATTCAGTGGTTTTTCATTAGTTTTCCTCTTGAAATTGTGTGTCTGCAGTGGTAGTGAACTTTTCTGCAAAGGAGTCACAGCCTGGACTTGTGCCTACTTATCCATGCTCATTATTTTGGCTTCAGCTGTAGCAGACTCAATCTGAGTAGCAATGGTTATTGCTTTTCCTGTGTAAGTTGTGGTTCTAGAAGTAAGCGTTCTCTTACATGAAGCATGGTTGTTTTCTCAATGAGCTGGTCTCTAATCATCTCATCTGCCATATTCCCAAAGTCACAAATTACAATCAGACTTCTCAAGGAAGCAATATACTGCATTATAGTTTCCCCTGGTTTCTGCTCACGCTGGTGAAATCTGTAGCGATTAGCTACTACATTCGCTTTTGGCACAAAAAAATTCTTTAATGCAGTCAGTGCAGTCTCATATTTATCATCTGCAAGGGGAAAAGTGTAAAATATATGCGCTGCCCTTCTGCTCCAAGGCAGTGGATTAGCAGAGCACACTTTCTTACTTCAGAAATCTCTGTAGCACTGTTTGCAAGCAGATCAGTCTCAAACATATGGATCCAGGTAGTAAAAGCAATTGGAGGCTCGCCTGGGCTTTGCAGAAAGGATGCAGATGGGTTCAGAGGCAGAAGATCCATCCTCGTCACCAAAATGTTGTATCAACCAGGCAAGGTACTAACAAGGTACTAACAACAGGACTTTATTTTGACTTTATTTTCAAAGGGAAACCTCTTTACCAAGCTGCTGCTGCACCCTCTGTAGCTTTCTCCCAACCTCTCAACTCCTCCCCCTCCTTCCTGTTTCCTGTCCTTTCAGACTCCCAGCAGCCAGTGCTCCCAATTCTAACAATCACAAGCAACATCTAAACACCACATATACCTAACTGTACTATCTCCATAGTTAAGAACAATATTTCATTGATTAAGTCATTCCTGCTTTCTGAGACTTTCTTTCTAATTGCCATTATACCCAATACCGAATCAGGCAGGATAGCAGCCATGGTTGGCACAAATCTGGATAAGGGATGTATGCCCAACAAAATGCCCATCAATTCATCCATCATAATGGCCACTAAATTGGACAGTCGTATAGATCTCCTAATTCCAAATGTAGGGGTACAAAAAACTGTTCTCATTCTACCTTTGCTGTCATCTCAAGAGCCCTCAGTATAGATTTGGCAATGCTGACCCCATTTGCCATGTATAAACTCATAAATCATAACCGTCATATTTGACTGTCCTGCTCTTCTCATTGTTTTATCGTATAATTCCAAATCCACACCTGGAGAGACAACTGTCCAGCTACAGTTTGATTTCTTCCAGACCTTCCTCTTCACCAATCTTTTGACTCAGTTAGCATGTGGGAATCTGAGGTGCCCAGTTGCTTCTTGTCTATTTAATTCCCAGCAGTCCTTATATATTTGTTTAGTGCTCTTATTTTCACTATTTCCATTTCCCAAAATGTTAAATCTAACAATTTGGTCCTTAAATGTATAGGCGTTTCTCCGGTTGCTACCTGCAGCACACATAACAGAGTTGTAATACTTGCACCATATGCAAGTCAACACCTTTCTGCTTTCAGCCTCCTGACTTTATCATGCTGTCCCAGCCCTTTCCCAGCGAGGCTTCATCTTAATTAACCCTGGTCCTCCCTCTCGCAGGGGATGCCAGGTACCCTAATTGTCTCTCAGGCCCTTGTAAACCTATCGGGCTTGCATGGGGTGCACACACCATCACAGGGTCCTTAATTACTGGGGTGTGATTTGAAATTTTGAGTGAGTTCAGGGGCCAAAAGTGAAGAATATGCTCATGCAAAGTGAACCCAGAAAGTTAACATAGCTCTAGCGGATATATGTATCACCTTTTCAACAATGCTAGTGAATCAAGCCCTTGTGCTGCCTACTGCAGCCCCCTTATTGCCATGTTTTTAAATGTGGTTTTCTTTAAATTGCAGTATAGCTTCCTGAGATGACTGTTTATTGCTGTTTCCTTTGCAGCCCTTATCCATTGAGTAACGCCACTGAAATCAGCTTGTACGATCTTTGCAACACTTGTAATAGTCCATCCTTTAGATACTGAAATCGAATGAAAGAATGAAAACCTGCATAAAAGACCAGCCTTTCACATGCAAGTAGCCCCATTAGAGTCAATGAATTTCCTCACATAACTGAGGCAAGAACTTTTTGTTCAAATGTTTTAGTAGAAGACCACAATGAAAAAAAATATAGCAAACTCTTGCTAATGTACAAGATCTGAGACAGTTGAATATAACATTATATAACCTTTAGAGCTGCAGGATCAGACCAGTTAATGATATGCTCAAGTTTAATCACAAGTTATCGGGCTTGAATCAGTATTACTGGATGAGCATTATACAGGAGATCAGACTAGATGATCATAAAGGTCCCTTCAGATGTCAACATAGATGAATCTATTAAAATATTATGCCCAATTGTCTTTTTTTTGTGCATATTAACATCAGTTTGCAAACTGGATACCATCAGATTAGGCCTGAATAGAGACTGGGAGTGGTTGGGTCATTACAAAACCTAAACTTAATTTCCCCAATACTAATTTCTCCCTACTGTTACTCACACCTTCTTGTCAACTGTCTGTAATGGGCCACGCTCTTACCACTTCAAAAGTTATTTTTCCTCCCTTGGTATCCTGCTGTTAATTGATTTATGTGGTTAGACTGACCTCACACTTGGTAAAGCAACCCCCATCCTTTCATGTATTTATACCTGCTCCTGTATTTTCACTCCATGCATCTGATGAAGTGGGTTCTAACCCATGAAAGCTTATGCCCAAATAAATGTATTAGTCTCTAAGGTGCCACAAGGACTCCTCATTAGTTTTGCTGACACAGACTAACACAGCTACCACTCTGAAACCTCTCAGTTTGGTGTATTTCCTTTTAACTTCATTTCCCTCAAACTCTTTGTGCCAAACCCTATGTGACTGACTCAGGAAAATCATCCCCATTGATCTTAACGGGGTAATCAAGGAAATAAGGCCAGCAGGATTTGGCCATTTATGCAAGTGTCCATTCCACTTCGGTTTGTAGGAGGAAGGTTGCTATAACTCCTGTGCTGACTGAGTTTAGGTTAAAGTAGTGATGAAAATTAACTTGATTTTGTCACAATAAGTCTGACAATGAATATTATTTTAACATAGAATTTTGGAATTCATGGTTTTATATTTTCCCCTGGAAAACTGTTTTCAGTAAGACCACAGAATTATTGATTAATGGTGCTGCTTCTGTAGCAAAAAGAATGAAGATTTATCACTGTTGAAAACTTTAGGATGGAGGAGGATACACTTTATTATAGGATTTATAGAACCAATTCTCACATTAGACTTTTTCCAGTTAAGCAAATTTGGCCTAGAAAAAAATACAGGGAGAGTCAATGGTGAGTAATAACCATACTACCTCCTCATTAGACCATGTTTGCAATGTTTTCTGGGATGCTCTACTTTACTGTATTAGGACAATTTTCTTGTTTTTTCCAGCTCCAAAACAGAACAATAATGACAGTATTGTCCAAAAAAAAAAGTTTCTTATGATTAACTAAGTTGTGTAACGTTACCAGGATATCAGGAAAAAGGCCAAAGTATTTCACATTGTAAAACTGGGCATATCATCAGATATAGCAATTTTGATCACATCTTCAGACTAGCCTGATTTTATAAGTTTCCCCAACCCTCTTTCAGCCAAAAGTCTTTGGGATGCCATCTGGTTCTAATGATACAAAACTAAAATATTCAGTCTCCTTTTCACTACACTACATTAAAGTTTTAAAACATCAACAGAACAAAGTCCATTCTTTTTATATCATACCAGTGACATTTTTATTATTTTGGCTAATTTAAAGTGTTTATTTTTTATAAATACCAATGGACATACAATACTTAAATGAGGCTGTATTGCACGATATAGTGGACCTGACCCTCAGCTCAGTTACTCCTGATTCACAGCCTATGGAAGTTTATGGGAGTCTTTCCATTGAAATGGATTTTGGATCAGGCCCTTATTGTGTGTGAGACTGGAATTTGGCCCATAGAGCACAGTGTGTTAAAGAATTTATAAGATTCCAATACATATTCCAAAGGGGAAAGATTCAAATTATACTTACAGTAGCTACTATTAACAACAAACAAGATCCAATCTTGCATTCCTTGCATACTCAATATCCAAACAGAAGTTAATTGGAGTTTTGGCTCTGTAAGGAATGCAACATCAAGTTTTTGGTAAAGAAATACTTTAAAGTAAATAGGTTTTTATAAAAGATACAATCCGTATCCATTACAGCTATCTGTAAATATGCTATTTCGGTGCAATTTTCAGAAGTGCCTATACGAGTTAGTCTATGTCTACACGTCCCTGCAATTCAGACTGTGAGGAGGATGTGAATTGCAACATGCACTAGCATGCTGCACTGTAACTCCCCCATGTGTACACTGCATGGGCGAACTAAGAGGTACCTAAGTTTGTGTTAACGTAGTCCTCTTTAAACAGGACTAAGTTAATGAGAATTAGGTACTTTTAGTTCATGCCTGCAGCATCCACACGGGGGAGTTACAACATAGCATGCAGCAATTCCCACCCCCGTAGTCTGAACTGCAGGGCTATGCAGATAAACCAATTTCCAGCAGCAATTAAAAGTCATGGGAGTTGGACACCTAGGTTACCTACCTTTACGAACTTTTCAAAGTCTCATCCTCTAAATATAGTTCATCATTTCTGAACTCAGCAACTACACCATGTCCAGTTCCTTAACTTTCTTTGTTGACCTTATAAAGATGGCAGGTAGCAACAGAGGCCAACATATTCAAAAATGGATAACTAGAGTCAGGCTCTAAAGTCCACAAACACCTAAATAAAAGGCCAGATTTTCGAAAGTGCTGAGCAACACTGATGTCAAGCCACATATTCAGGTGCATAAACATGGATTTAGGAGTCCAGCTTTAGGAACCCATATTTGAAAATCTTGGCCAAAGTGCTGTGTACTATATGGATATTTATGTAGCTTGCTAGATCATTATTTCAATATTTTATTAAGTATTGTTATTATTATTCATTATGTTAGCTCCAAACAGCATCAGGACCCCATTGTGCGAGGCACTGTACACACATCAAATAAAGGGTCAGTCTCTGCTTCGAAGAGCTAAAATCATGCACAACACCTACAGAAAAGCAACAGAAAATACAACTTCCTGTTTGTAAAAACAAGATTAGTTTGACTCCAGTAAGTGATCATTGCCTTCTGTACATCTACCTTAGTTTTCTCAATCATTTCTATTGCTACACTGTAGGGGTGAAATCCTGACCCTACTGATATCAATAGCAAGACTCCCATTGGCTTCAAAGGGGCCAGAGGTATTTAAATAAGGTAACTGAGATCCAAAAGGTATTCTCCAAAGTTGATTTCACAGTGTATTCTGCTCTGTACCTCCTCCAGGTTCTAAGAGTTCTTGTAGGATAGATTTGATTGTGTTTCTTCTTTGTTTTGTTTTTCCCCTCCCTCTGCATGGTAGTTTTCCACCTTACTATTACAAAATGGTTAATACGTATAGTTACAAATCCTACATGCCCCACTCAGTCCCTTTCAACAGGAGTTTTGCCTGAGTAAGAATGGTCCGAAAGAGGACCGTAGGAATTGGCCCGTACGGAGTTACATGCTAGCTGTTGTTGTTGTTCTCCAAGAGTGCATTTAAGGTTTTGGGAACAAACAATAAAGCGAACAGCTGAACAACTTTAATCATGGCCCAGTTCCTAGTTACAATTATTTTTAAGCTATCCCACCATCAGCTAGTCTCTGAATTTCTTCCCAATGAAAAAAACCCATGCAAAACTAAAAGGAATATTCTTGTTAAATAAATGGTTTTCAAATGTGACCTGCCATGGCATCTGATCCGAATTCAGGAGTATCTGCTCCCTGTAATTTATGTGTTAGCTGCACATATACAGCCATAATTTTGAAGTTGTCATATGCTCCATATACTCCTCTGGAAGCAGGTTCTATAGCAAAATATATTTTATCTGGCTCACCAGCAACAGAATATAAGACTACTCCAACAGCCAAGCCACTCAATTGGAGAGAGGTCTGAACACAAACAGTGTTTCTATACTCATGAAAGGTATACACCATCCAGTCCACATTTCAGAATACTTGTAGTGTGTGTTGGGGGGAATAGTCAAATAAGCTCTGAACTTTCCTAGATACCTCTCTGTAACTTGGCATTAAGGCACTACTCACAAAACGAATGATGTGCAGCTGCATGCAACTTAACCAGCATGCCTGCCGAGCTCCCCCACCGCCCACCCCATTCCTTTCTTCCTGACAGGTAAGTGAACGCTCGAGATGGAGTTGCCCCTAAGATGCTAGACATTAGGACAGACTGTCAATCAGGAAAAACAACAACCTATTTTTCTCATAAGACCCCTTCTTCATTCAGGCCCTCATCCAAAACCCACTGGAGTCACTATGCAGACTCCTGTGGACTTTAACATTTATTGTTATTGTTGTTCATTATTTGTATTACAGTAGCACCTAGAGGCCCCAACCAAGATCATGGCCCATTGTGCTAGGCCCTGTACAAACACACAGTAGGGGATAGTCCCTACACTAAACAGCTTACAATCTAAAAAGGCAATACAGACATAACATGGCAGTGGAAATAGAGAAGTAAAATGACTAGTGCAAGGTTGCAAAGCGGGACAGAAGCAGAGACAGGAAGAGAACCCAGGTGGGAAGGTATAAAGGATACCATTCTTCTGGGGTCAGAGGCCTGCAGCTGGCTGATTAGCCCAGCCTGCTGCACCTGGGCAAAGAGCTGGAACTTAATTGCCTGATCCTCATAAAAGAAGGCACCAGGGAAATGGATGGGGGGAGATAGCAATAACCTCCAGAAAGCTGAGTGGCCTGTGGCTACGTGCCTAATGGATGCTGCTGAAGCAGCTGCAGAGAAGAATTGCTCCAGGAACCAAATGGACAGAAGGGAGACTGTGTGAAGTCCTTTTATTATGGAGGCTCTGAGGTAAGAGCCAGGGAATTTTGGGCTGCTGAGCTTACTGGTGTGAGGGACAGACTTGGGGAAGGGACTACTTGGCCTGCACAGACTTTAAGGGAAGAGTTTGTGTGATTTTGATTTGTTTTGTTAAAGAGGCTTGAAATAAAAACAACTAATCCTGCTGGAAACTGCTTCACTGTATTCTGTGAGGGAGCTTCAGACAGAATTACCCCAGGGAGTGAGCTGGCTCAGCAAGAGCAAAACCTGGTCTGGCAGGAGGAGGGTACTATAAGATAAGTCCCAATCCTTTACACCAGGTCTCCAGATTCCTAGTCCAGGGCCTTATCCATCATGGTGCCTGCCAATGGACTTTAGGTCATACCCTCACTGTTCAAGATGGATGATGTGTAGTGAATGAAGCAATGGTCCACTCACTGAACCGTAATGAGCAGCTACCTCAGTGATTTCACATCATCCAAACTGCACACTATGGCTGAGGGCCAGAACAAGGCCTATGAACAATTTACATTCTACTTAAGTGCTCATCCTGAATGACGAAGGAGTCCTGCAAAAAAAATTGTGTACATTCAGGCTATAGCAGAATGCAAATGCACCTGGGGGGCAGATTTAAGGCCACGAGGGCAAACAACTCTGCCATTTCCTGACTTTTGAATGCTTCACTTTGCAATATTTTCCTTTTAATTTAGCTTTTCCTTTTTTAATCACTGTTTCTTTGGCTAGCACCAACAGTGTAATAAATGCCTTAGAAACAACATTAGGTCCCTGCTCTCACTGATTTTTTTTCCTTTAATAAAAATTACCTATGTTTTCGTCACTGATAATAGCTGCAGAATCAGTGGTCCTGCCATGAGGATGTATAAGCGTTCTGTGCAGACGTCCCAAGATCCACACTTTGGACACAGATCCTTGGGTTTCATGCTGGCACTCCTCCTCCATTCCACACCATCTGTCCGGCACATTTTTCAGTGGAACTGTTCCATTCCTCAGTATTTGCAATGCAAGGAGATGATTTACCCTCATGCCATTCTATTATTGGTATCCAGACCTCAACTCTGCACGACCCCCGACTCCTTGGGGTGTGGAGGCTGTGGATTGGTATTGCACTTAATTCATAGATTCATAAAGTTTAAGGCCAGAAGGTACCACTAGATTATCTGTTCTCCTGTATGTTACCTGCCATTCAATTTCACCCAGCTACCCTGGGTGAAATAACTTGCATTTGGCTAAAGCATATTTTCCAGACTGGCATCCAATCTTGATTTGAAGACATGGAGAATCCACCACTTCCCTAGGTAGCGTGTTGCAATGGTTAATCATCCTCTCTGCTAAAAAATTGTGCCCAGTTTCTACTTTGAATCTGTCTGGCTTCAGCTTCCTGCCATTGCATAGGCCATGGAGTGGGCACCTGGGCTATGGTCCAACCACATTTTGGGCAGGCCAAACCTGAACAGTCACAGCAACGCTCACTCAAATTTGGAGGGAGTGGGTGTATGGGCTCGTGGGCCATGGGGCAAGGTGGAGAAGGGGGCATCTGAGAAGAGAAGAGGAGGGGCAGGTGGAGAGGGGGTGAACAAATCTGTGCCTCCCGCCTCCCAACTTTAAATGGCGCTCCACGGCTCCTGAGTCAGTTCTTATTATGCCTTTCTCTGCTAGATGAAACAGCCCTTTAGCACCTGGTATATTCTCCCTATGAAGATACTTCGACACTAATCAAGTCACCTCTAATCTTCTTTTTGATGAGATAAACAGACTGAGCTCTTTAAGGCATTTTCTCCAGCCCTTGAGTCATTTTTGTGGCTCTTCAATTCTCCAGTTTTTCAACATCCTTTTTAAAATGTTGACACCAAAACTGGATGGACTTTTCCAGAACTGATCTCACCAATGCCATATGCACTGGTAAAATCACCTCACTACCCCTGCCTAGCACTCCCCTGTTTATACATCCAAGGACGGCATTAGCCCTTTTTGTCACAATATCACACTAAGAGCTTCTGTTGAGTTGCTTGTCCATTTTGACCCCTAAATCCTTTTCAGAGTCACCACTTTCTAAGATACTGTCGCCTTCAGTAGGTATGATCTGCATTCCTTGTTCCTAGGCATATAACTAATCCTGAGGCTCTGAGAAGCAATAGCTGCCATGGAAATTTTCACTGGATGCTCTAGGGGATTGCCAGAGCACTCTGCTGCCTTGGGAATCAATCCTGCTCCTATTCTAATCACTGGGAAAACTCCTGTTGACTTCCATGGGAGCTGAATCAGGTCCTAAAACAGAGGCTCCCTCAATCCACCATCCCTCTGCAGCAGGCCAGAATAACGCAAAGCCGAAATACATACTATCCATGAAGAGAGGCTATTGCTGGCATTGGGTGGGATGTGGAGTTTGCCATGTAAGCTCTGCTGGGGAGTAGCTTTTACACTAGATGAACATGTGGCCAGTATTTGCACATGTTTTCAACCTTGTGGGACAAAAATGTTTATGCCCCTCTTATTAATATGTCTCTTAGATTTTTAAACACGAAAGAATGTGGAACAATTTTAAACACAAGTGATTACAATGTTTACAACTTTCACTCAGGGTGCTCAATTTTTTGCATTTCACTCAACTTGGAGAGAGAAATCTGACCATTTCATTTTGCTTTTCTGTTTTTAGGTTGAAATTTTCACAGTGAGATGTGTCTATATCTCCTAGACTGCTTTGAACATTTCAACCAGTCACTACACTGCATAGTAAAGACACCGACGTGTAATATTTAAATAGCAATATGCATTTTCTTTTATTTTTTAATTATTCATAACACAGTTCTGTTCACAATACGGTTTGTAAATCTTTTCCCCACTGCATCTCAACCCAAAAAACTCTCTAATTACTTAATAATGTCCCTTTAACTACAATGTCCCTTTAACTACCTTTTAACTATTTGAAAATAAGAGATCATGAACTAAACTCCGGGCAACAGGACAAGACCATAAACAATTCAGGCAGTTTCTTTATACAAAGTTTGCTTGTAATATTGAACAAACTGCCAAAAGTTATGCAGCCAACAGTAAAAGTAAGTTGTGTACTTTAATTCAAGAAAGAGTTGGATGATGTTTTGGAAAAGAAGGAAATACTGTTGTACAGCAGTCACTAGCTCTGTTTTGTTGTGAGACGATGATTAGAGCATTTTAAGTATTTCATTAACACAACAAAATTAGCAAACTTGTCTTCTCAATGGGTCTGACCCTGGAGATTGATCCTTATGGGCATAAGAGTCAGACCAGACAAATCTATTTGCAAAACTGTCGCCATGTTTTTGTTCTCTCTCTCTCTCTCTCTCTCTCTCTCGAGCTTGGCAAGGCAGATTAGAAAGATTAGATAATATAGGTGAGATGGATGGATGGATGGATGGATAATTAGATGGCTAATGGTGGAACAGAAATTCCAAGTTGAAGGCTGTACTCACATGATCACCAGCAATCTCACACACACACACACAACACAGAGGCTATTGCAGAGGATAAATAGTGAAGGAACGAAACAAAATAAAAAGGAAAGTGCAAACTAACTTTGCACAAACAGACTCTTGTGCTACAATAAAGCCAATACAAAATGATTTCTCTCAGGGTTGTTCTTGTTCGCAAGAGATGCAGAAGGACAAAATGTTCACCCACAACTAACTGGGAAAGACGCAAAGAAAATATAATATGCTGAAATCTCAAACATTTCCTGTTTGAAGGTGGAGAATCAAGGGGCTTGAGGATTTATGGCAGCAGTAACATTCCACCCTTCAGGTGAGCTGTCTTCCCCTTCTGCCATCATCTTCGTGTTCAGTCCCAAGAACAGAAGCAATGGTGCTGACAAATTTCATCATGCAATCAGAAAAACACTAGCAAATGGTGACAGACAATAGTAGAATCACAGATGTTGGAGATGGGAAAGAGCTATTACCATCCAGTTCATTTCTCTACCAATACACGTTGTTTCTCACAGCACATTTTCTTATGTTCTGTCCAATTTAGTTTTAAACGTCTCAAGGGATACAGCTTCTACCACTATCTTTCTTGGGTTACTTTTCCATAAACTAATAGAGCAATAGAAATTATATTGGCCAACATGGTCAAGAAGAAGGTGGTATAGCATTATACATTGCTAAAACCTTAAGTCCTCCTTTCCCCCAGAATTCAGTAGTAACTCCTGGGGAAAGCAAGAGGACAAAATTGAAGATGAAGGAAACAGAACTCTTTCTACCAGACCAAACAGCATGCAATCAGTAGATAAACCAGAATCAGAACCAGACAAAATCCAATATGCAACTGGACTGTTATATCATCAAATTATATGGCATATCCTGGAGGTAAAAACCATAATATTTAAACTAAGTCATGAAGTGGATTTACCAGAAGATTTTTTTTTCTTGATTCAAACGTTTATCATCATTTTAGAATTAGCTGCTGAAGGTCATCCTACATAATGATAAATTATGACTAGGTGACACTGGCCTGGGCTGCCTTTTATTTCACTAATAGCTGCAGTCACTTGATCTTTGAAGGAACAAGATTAAAATCAAATCAAGAAGTGTTCTTACTGTGTGGCTTGTAAGAATGCAGGGCTTTTATGCTAAACCAGTGGTTCTCAAACAGGGGTACACAGAGGTCTTTCAGGGTATACATCAATTCTTCTAGATATTTGCCTAGTTTTACAACAGGCTATATAAAAAGCACTAGCAAAGTCAGTACAAACTAAAATTTCATACGACTTGTTTACACTGTTCTATATACTATACACTGAAATGCAAGTACAATATTTATATTCTAATCGATATATTTTATAATTATATGGTAAAAATGAGAAAGCAAGCAATTTTGCAATAATAGTGAGCTGTGACACTTTTGTATTTTTATGTTTGATTTTGTAAGCAAATAGTTCAAGCGAGGTGAAACTTTGGGTATGCAAGACAAATCAGACACCTGAAAAGGGTATAGTAGTCTGGAAAGGTTGAGAACCACTGCTCTAAACAAGGGGCGGTAGAGCACCCCAAAAACAAGACCCTCTACTCTTGGAAGAGGAAAAGGAAAAGAGCTATTAGGCCCGAAGGTACCTAAGGTCATACCAAAGGGGCTTGTGATGGGCTGAGGTCTCTGTGCACAAAGGTGCCACAGATGACAATTTGAGATTCATGCTGGCATAAGAATATGCTAACAGACCTCTGAAGTGCCAAGGAGCAAGAACTCAAGATATTATTAAAAGAAGCAGAGACCCAGAGGAAAATGGAGGTCAAATATTAAACTGGGGGTAAGGATCACAGAAAGACAGCACGCACATAAAGCAGAAAGGCCCAGAGATAACATCTGTAAATAGTGCTAGCAATGAGGGACAATGGGAGGAGGATGGTGCCTGCACACATTTATTATTGCCAAATAGCCTGAAAAGAAAACCAACATCATTGCTATGGTATTTTCTCCACTAGATCTAAAGGACAGCAGCAACTGAATCGGCTGTTTGTGTTAAAGTGTCAATAGAGGAAAGAACAAAGTCATGGGAACATCTGCTTTGAGAAGCCACTTGAAAAATAATTATGCAATAACATGTGAAAACCATCTGTTAAACATGCTGCTGTCCACCAGTCATGTAGAAAGGAGACAGAAAATAAAAATATAAGGAAGACCAGGAGACCATTGTGGCAGGCTTACTTCTAGCAGACCAGCCATTACCCCAATCTAAGCATGAAGCCAAGTGTACAATGAGCAGGGGAAGCATGTGATAGGAACAGAAGCAAGCAGGAGGATAAAGTAAACAAGTTACCCAACAGAAGGTATAACTACTATTAAATAATCAATAAAAACTGCACCAGAAACCATGCTTAGCCTGTGTACTCATCCTGAGTACAAACAAATGCTTCCTCTCATGAGTAGAAACAAAGGGTCCTGGGGCCTTCTGTTCTAACCTGGCAATTCTATTGTAGCACCAGAACCCACTTGGCCACTACTCAGTGGAGTCCCAGATTTGTGTAAATCTCTTCACACAGCAGTATACAACGCTCTGAGATTATGTGAACTAAGGAAAATACATTGAACCATTAATATGGAGAATCCATGGCTGAAATCCTGGCCCCATTGACACCAATGGAGCCAGGATTTTACCCCATTACTAGAGGTCTGATCCTGCAAAGCCCTGAACGCCTTCATCGCCCAAAGACTCCAGTATTGAATATTCTCATCTGCTATGGCCTCCCAGAATTGGGCCCCAAGGGTGTGAAATTATTCCCTGAAGGCTACTGTACATTTCCGAAGAATTTTGAAGTTTCAAACGAGCAACTCTCTGATTCTGTATCCCTGTTTGTTCCTATGAACTCTACCTCAGCAATAAACAGTAAATTTCTCCTCTTCAAGCAGCATTTTACTGACATCCTTTCTCCCATCTGTCCTGGATTCATTGCCTCTAACAATGGGATTAGTTTAGAGTGTACTATCAAAGAGTGCTTACCCATGTGTTGTCATGTTTTGCACATTTGCTAAGTTCTCTGCTACTTACATATACATTCTGCATTCTCTTGTGCCCTTCCTTTGCCACTCCTCACATGCTAAGGGCATTGTTTGCCCCATGTTACACAAGAGCAACCTTTCTGGTGCAACATTTCACTTTGGATAGGCACAGACAGCTTTTCACAAAGATGCAGAACGGTGAGGAAGGGTCATTCCTAACTGGTCACCTTTCCAGTGAAATCTTGTGATAAGCATGCATACCATTCAGAGACCATGCAGCGGACAGCATCAATCAGATCATCTTTCTAGAGGAAAGGAGCTTAAAAAAGAAAAATGGTTACTAGCCTTCTGGTAACTGTTGTTCTTCGAAATGTGTTGTTTACGTCAATTCCAATCAGTAGTGCGCACGCCGCATGCACGGTCGTTGGAAAGTTTTTCCCTCAGCAGCTCCCATCGGGTTGGCTATGGTGCCCCTGGAGTGGCGCCTTCATGGCACTCAATATATGACTCTGCCAACCCGATCCCCCTTCAGTTCCTTCTTGCCGGGTACTCCGACAGAGGGGAAGGAAGGTGGGTATTGGAATTATGATAACACCACATCTCAAAGAACAAGTTAGGAGAAGGTGAGTAACCGTTTTTTCTTCTTCGAGTACTTATTCACATTGATTCCAATCAGGAGACTCCCAAGTTCTACCCTAGAGGTGGGGTCGGAGTTAAGGAATCGCTGATTGGGGCACCACTCTGCCAAATGCTGCATCATCTCTGGCATGTTGGGTGATAGCATAGTGAGAATATGCACCGATGACCAAGTTGCTGCCCTGCAGATCTCTTGTATCGGGACCTCGACCAGGAACACATCTGATGAGGCTTGTGCCCTGTGGAATGTGCCGTAAGAGTTAGGGCTGGGACCTTGGCCAACTTGTAACATGTGCAGAAGCAAGATGTGATCTGGTCTCATCTCAAAGAATATCTTCCTGGAAGTCCTTTCATCTGGTCTGCTACTGCCATGAACAGTTGGTTCAACTTCCTGAACGGCTTTGTGCACTCGATGTAGAATGCTAGCGCTCGCCGAACATCCAGTGAGTGCAGCCTCTGCTCTTGGGTACCAGTGTGAGGCTTAAGGTAGAAGACAGGTAGAAAAATGTCTTGACCAGTGAGGAATTGTGACACTACTTTGGGAAGGAAGGCTGGGTGAGCCCTGAGCTGCACCTTGTCCTTGTGAAAGACCGTGTAGGGTGGGCCAGAGGTCAGAGCCTTTAACTCAGACACCCGCCTGGCTGATGTGATGGTAACCAGGCAGGCCACCTTCCACGACAAATAGAGCAGGGAGCAAGATGCCAGCGGTTCAAAAGGAGGCCCTATGAGCCTGGCGAGGACCAGATTACGGTCCTATGTGGGAACCAGTTGTCTGATGTCTGGATATAGGGGTTCCAAGCCCTTGAGGATTTGTCCTACCAGAGGGTTAGCGAATATGCACTCCCGAATGGAAGGCTGAGATAGCAGCAAGGTGCACCTTGACAGATGCTGCTGGTAGGCCCTTCTGTTTGAGATGCAGAAGGTACTCCAAAATGAGTGGTATAGATGCCTGGAGTGGAGGTGTGTGCTGCTGGGCACACCAGCTAGATAAGTGGCCCTGGTGGATGGTTTCCTGATGCCGAGTAGAACCTCCCTTACCAGCTCCGAGCATAGGAGCTCCATGGGGTTTAACCATGAAGTTTCCAGGCCACGAGGTAGAGGGACTGGAGGTCTGGGTGGTGGAGGTGACCATGGTCCTGAGTGATCAGATTGGGGCAGAGTGGTAGCATGATCAGAGTGTCCACTAACAGCTCCAGAAGCGTGGTGTACCAATGTTGATGGGGCCATGCTGGGGCCAGTAGAATCCCCTCTGCTTTGTCCCAGCAGATCTTGAGCAGCACCTTGTGCACAAGTGGGACGGGTGGGAAGGCATACATGAGGCAGTCTCCCCAGGGTAGCAGAAACGTGTCTGTGAATGAACGCGGGCTGTGTTTCTGGAAGGAGCAGAACATTGGGCACTTCCTGTTGCTCCAAGTGGCGAATAGATCGACCTGGGGAAATCCTCTCCTTTGGAAGATGGGATGAAGTACATCCTGACAGGTGGACCATTCGTGGTTGCAGAACGATCTGCTGAGGTGATCCACTAATTCGTTCTGCGCTCCTGGGAGATAGGACGCCTCCAGGTGAATGGAGTGGGCTATGCAGAACTCCCATAGCCATAGGGCTTCTCAACATAGAGGGGAGGAACGGGCTCCACCCTGCTTGTTGATGTAAAACATGGCAGTGGTGTTGTCCGTCATCACTGCCACACTTTGGCCTTGCAGCCAGGACTGGAAAGTTTGGCATGCTAGTCGCAATGCTCTGTGCTCCCTGATATTGATGAGAAGGGAGAGCTCGTCCTGCGACCATAGGCCCTGTATTTGGAGGTCTCCCAGATGTGCTCCCCAACCCATATCTGATGCGTCCGTTACTAAGGACAAGGAAGACTGTGGGCTGTTGAAGGGAACACCTTCGCATAAATCTAGGGGTTGAGCCTCCAATGTAGGGACTTGAGTATGTGTGCTGGCACCATCACTACCAAGTCCAGCCTGTCAAGCCCTGGGCGGTATATCGGCGCGAGCCACGTTTGAAGGGGTCTGAGCCTCATTCTGGCATGCCTGACTACGTAAGTGCAGGCCGCCATGTGTCCGAGGAGACTCAGGCATCCCCTTGCGGTAGTGGTTGGCTATCGCCTGAGGCTTTGAATAATGTCTGTCATGGCCTGGAAACAGGTCTCTGGCAGGAACGCCCTTGCCTGTACTGAGTCCAGCACCACTCCAGGACACACCACTGCTTCTGGGAGCTGCTTCCGGGAGCCGCCCTCCAAACCCCTCAGTCGCAGCCCAGAGCACCCTCCTGCACCCCCACCCCCTCATCCCCATCCTGGAGCCCCCTCCCACACCCTGAACTCCTCATTTTTGGCCCTACCCCAGAGCCCACACCCCCAGCCGCAGCCCTCACCCCCTCCAATTTCATGAGCATTCATGGCCCACCATACAATTTCCATAACCAGATGTGGCCCTTGGGCCAAAAAGTTTGCCCATTCCTTCTCTAGATGGTATCGGTACCGGAGGTTTGTCCCTCAGGGCCACGGGCTGTGAAGCCATCATTTCAATGTGGTCTCTGGCAGCTTCAAAAGTGTCCAGGGTGGAGGGTGTCTCAAAGGCAGCACCTTGCGGCGAGTTGCTGCGTGCCAGACTCAATGGTCCCTTCTAGGAAGCCGAAGTCAACGGCATGGGTCTCTTATACTAGAGTCCTTCTTCTGCGCCACGTCGGGCACCGATGCCAGAGCACTCTGTACTGACACGCTCGGTGCCCGGTCCTGGCGGTCCACAGCGGGCTGGGGGTGCAGATCAGATTCCATGAGCAGTGGTTTGAGGCAGAAATCTCACTCCTTCTTGGTTCTTGGACGAAAAGCCCTGCAGATTTTGCACCTCTCAGAATGGAGCACCTCCCACAGACACTTTCAGCAAGAGTTGTGGAGGTCACTAATGGGCTTGGGCTTGTTGCAAGCAATGCAGGGCCTAAAGCCCTGGGCTCATGGCATGCCCTGGAGCCTGAGAGGGGGTTAGGGATCAGGGAGAGAGCCCTCTCCCAACCCTCGGTATCTAACTATGAAAACTAAAACAGGGAACTGGAGTAAGGGGAGTAAGGAGAGCACTTGCTGAGCAAGCGAACGCTGTTCCAATGGCCGTCACAGACGGTAAGAAGGAACTGAGGGGGGGGTCGGGTCAGCAGGGTCATATATTGAGCGCCATGAAGACACCACTCCAGGAGACTCCACAGCCGACCCAACGGGAGCTGCCAAGGGAAAACTTTCCAACGACCGGGCACGCAGCGCACGCACACCTGATTAGAATCGACGTGAACATGCACTCGAAGAAGTAGTTTTAAATTCCTTTGTTGCACGGAATGTAATGAATAGCATGTTAGCCACTGTGAAAGAGAGCCTTCATGTAAGGCTGTTTGAGAAACTAGAGGGATTGCATGGACAAAAGCACACCTCTCGGTTCTTTCAAAGCTATCTAAAATATTTAATGTAACTAATTCCTTCAGGTTCAATTGCATAAGATATTCTTCACTTAGAATCATAGAATCATAGAATATCAGGGTTGGAAGGGACCTCAGGAGGTCATCTAGTCCAACCCCCTGCTCAAAGCAGGACCAATCCCCAATCAAATCATCCCAGCCAAGGCTTTGTCAAGCCTGACCTTAAAAACTTCCAAGGAAGGAGATTCTACCACCTCCCTAGGTAACGCATTCCAGTGTTTCACCACCCTCCTAGTGAAAAAGTTTTTCCTAATATCCAACCTAAACCTCCCCCACTGCAACTTGAGACCATTACTCCTTGTCCTGTCCTCTTCTACCACTGAGAACCATCCTCTCTGGAACCACCTCTCAGGTAGTTGAAAGCAGCTATCAAATCCCCTCTCATTCTTCTCTTCCGCAGACTAAACAATCCCAGTTCCCTCAGCCTCTCCTCATAAGTCATGTGTTCCAGACCCCTAATCATTTTTGTTGCCCTTCGCTGGACTCTCTACAATTTATCCACATCCTTCTTGTAGTGTGGGGCCCAAAACTGGACACAGTACTCCAGATGAGGCCTCACCAATGTCGAATACAGAGGAACGATCACGTCCCTCGATCTGCTCGCTATGCCCCTACTTATACATCCCAAAATGCCATTGGCCTTCTTGGCAACAAGGGCACACTGTTGACTCATATCCAGCTTCTCGTCCACTGTAACCCCTAGGTCCTTTTCCGCAGAACTGCTGCCTAGCCATTCGGTCCCTAGTCTGTAGCTGTGCATTGGGTTCTTCCGTCCTAAGTGCAGGACCCTGCACTTATCCTTATTGAACCTCATCAGGTTTCTTTTGGCCCAATCCTCCAATTCGTCTAGGTCCCTCTGTATCCTATCTCTGCCCTCCAGCGTATCTACCACTCCTCCCAGTTTAGTATCATCCGCAAATTTGCTGAGAGTGCAATCCACACCATCCTCCAGATCATTTATGAAGATATTGAACAAAACCGGCCCCAGGACCGACACCTGGGGCACTCCGCTTGACACCGGCTGCCAACTAGACATGGAGCCATTGATCACTACCCGTTGAGCCCGACAATCTAGCCAACTTTCTACCCACCTTATAGTACATTCATCCAGCCCATACTTCTTTAACTTGCTGACAAGAATACTGTGGGAGACCGTGTCAAAAGCTTTGCTAAAGTCAAGAAACAATACATCCACTGCTTTCCCTTCATCCACAGAATCAGTAATCTCATCATAGAAGGCGATTAGATTAGTCAGGCATGACCTTCCCTTGGTGAATCCATGCTGACTGTTCCTGATCACTTTCCTCTCGTGTAAGTGCTTCAGGATTGATTCCTTGAGGACCTGCTCCATGATTTTTCCAGGGACTGAGGTGAGGCTGACTGGCCTGTAGTTCCCAGGATCCTCCTTCTTCCCTTTTTTAAAGATTGGCACTACATTAGCCTTTTTCCAGTCATCTGGGACTTCCCCCGTTCGCCATGAGTTTTCAAAGATAATGGCCAATGGCTCTGCAATCACATCCGCCAATTCCTTTAGCACTCTCGGATGCAACTCATCCGGCCCCATGGACTTGTGCATGTCCAGCTTTTCTAAATAGTCTCTAACCACCTCTTTCTCCACAGAGGGCTGGCCATCTACTCCCCATGTTGCAATGCCCAGGGCAGCAGTCTGGGAGCTGTCCTTGTTAGTGAAGACAGAGGCAAAAAAAGCATTGAGCACATTAGCTTTTTCCACATCCTCTGTCACTAGGTTGCCTCCCTCATTCAGTAAGGGGCCCACACTTTCCTTGGCTTTCTTCTTGTTGCCAACATACCTGAAGAAACCCTTCTTGTTACTCTTGACATCTCTTGCTAGCTGCAGCTCCAGGTGTGATTTGGCCCTCCTGATTTCATTCCTACATGCCCGAGCAATATTTTTATACTCTTCCCTGGTCATATGTCCAACCTTCCACTTCTTGTAAGCTTCTTTTTTATGTTTAAGATCCGCTAGGATTTCACCATTAAGCCAAGCTGGTCGCCTGCCATATTTACTATTCTTTCGACTCATCGGGATGGTTTGTCCCTGTAACCTCAACAGGGATTCCTTGAAATACAGCCAGCTCTCCTGGACTCCCTTCCCCTTCATGTTAGTCCCCCAGGGGATCCTACCCATCCGCTCCCTGAGGGAGTCGAAGTCTGCTTTCCTGAAGTCCAGGGTCCATATCCTGCTGCTTACCTTTCTTCCCTGTGTCAGGATCCTGAACTTGACAAGACTTGACTTCCTGCAAAAGAGTCTCATCTCTGAAATCAATGGGAGATCTCCCCATAGCCTTTAAAAGGTAAATATATCATTGCCATGTGCTGCTAAATGGCTGCTGCATTTTGCCCCAGAGGTGGGCATATTTCAGTAATGAGTGAAGCGATTCCTTTATATGCAGTATAGTTTGTAAAGTGCTCTGAGATCCCTTATGTTGAAGGACGCTATAAGAATTACTAGGATATTATATCCATAAAACAATAATCCAAAAATATAGCTACATTGGTGCTTCAGCTGTCAACAGAAGAAATAAAGGAAAAACAAAAAGATTTTAAACAGTTTGAGAAGAACTTACAGGCAGCTTTTTTATTCTCTCCGAATGTCTCAGGAAATTGTCTTTTCAAAACAAAGGCTTGTTATAAGATTCATCTCTATTTCGCTTTTGCTTATTTTTACAAATAAAGAATTCTTTATGAAACAATTCAACCCACTGCTTGTCTCAGTCCTTTCCTGAAGTATCAACAGTGACTAATTTGGCTGATTTACCGAATGTTTTCATTTCTTTGTGTATTTTTAAAGGATCATTTAAATGAGCAAAAAACTCAATCCCAATCATAAGGGTTTGGTAAAAGCCATGCTTTGCCTTCTAAAACTGTTTTCAGATGAGAAGCAAAAACCCAAATCTCTCAGACTGTATGGAGTTTATAGCGGGGGAGGAGGGGAGGAGGAACATGAGTATGTCCCACATACCCTCCTAAGGTGTTCCAAAATAAGATGAGTGAGCCAGATCGTAAACCTTCTCTTGCTGTAGTGTGCAGCAAAGCTCTCACTTCAGCCTCAAGGAAGAAAATATGGCTAAAAGGTGGGGACATTAAAAATAATACAATAAAGGAAGATCGTTGTACTATCTAGCTGTTCTGACTCCTACCAGCCTTCTGAGTAAAAACATCCCCTGCTACTTTCCCAGTGTCCACTTTTAGAAGGCGCAAGGAAGACCAATGGCAAGTTGAAGATAAACAGCCTTTAATTGTTACTATCCATTTCCACTCAAAAATCCTCTAGGAATTTCAAACTTGTCCAATTATCATGTTTTGACCTTTTCCAGCAGAGAGCAAGGAAAGAGCCCAACAACCCCTTTGCCTTCCAAGAACAAACCCTTTGCCTGCCAAATTTTCATGTTGTGTCCTAGTCAGCCAACCACTATTCAGGCCACTAAGAATAACTTACATTTCTTACAATTAATTCAACCAATGCAAGGGCAAATGTTGTAGCTCCTCATTTAGGGGTGTGGGCTGCTTATCTGGGGTATTGTAATGATCACTCCAGACAGCACCTCCACCAATAGGTGGTGTTGTATCTTCACCTTAGCATTAAGTTGTCTTGTTTTGATATTATGTTGTTGTCTTGGTTGAGGGTTCTAGGAAGAAGTTAAGTCCTGCCAGTGTGTGCTGGAGTTGTTACTTACAGTGTTCCAATAAACCATTTGATTTTCATATACAAGTATTACAACTGGTGGCAGCAGCTTCAAGATGGCAAAAGCACTTTTGCCTGAGAAGAAATTTTCTAGACAGACAGATGAGACTGGAATCTGTGAGTACTTGACAGACTTTGAGCTGCTGCTCTCTGAGAATGAGTGGACTGATGAGAAAGCAGCACAGAACCTAGAGGGTCTTTGGATGGTGATGCCAAAGCCTTTTACAAACAGCTTCCTGGTGCAGAAAGACAGTTGCGCAAAGATTTGTATGTTTGCTATAAGCAGGGATTGGTCCTTTAGAAATACACGAAGTATGTACATCCCATAACACTTCTTATATTTAAAACAATTACAGAAAACTAAGATTGAACACACTGGCACTGAAAATTCCAAGGGAAACCTTAAAAGTCGTCTAAGTGCAGTTTTCAAAATTATGTTTCACACATGCCATTTAAAACCATCTTTCCATCACTATATTAGGATGCAAATTATTATTGCTAACTGTTGTTGTGGACACAGATAAAGAATTTGACTAATAAAGTTTGTTTGATTTGTGGCTGTAAACAATCCCTGCCTTTGGAAAAGACAATAACATTAAGACAATACAGTTAAATTGTATCCATTTCCTGCACAGACCGTTCAACAACACTGATGCCCAAAGAGGCATTCCTCGCAAACTCATCCTCAAACCCCTTTCCTCATCAGTAGGGAATGAACTTGAGTTTTCAACAACAAAAGTACAGGCCTCTTCCTCTGGACCCAAAAGAATAACTGTGTTAGCCAACAAAAGTAGCAGGCTCTTATCCTTTATGGACCGGCCATTAGATAATATGGCCCACTCCTCTAACTTCAGAGATTTTTAAGGCCAGAAGGACCCATTATGACCATCTAGTCTAACCTCCTGCATAGCACAGGCTACAAAATTTCACCCAGTAATTTCTGCATCAAGCCTATAAGTTCTGTTTTAGTTATAGCCTATCTTTTAGAAAACTATCCAATTCTGATTTAAAGGCTTCAAGTTATGGAAAATCTAGCACTTCCCTAGGTAAGTTTTTTCACTTGTTAATTACCTTCACTGTTAAAAATTTGCACCTTATTTCTAGTCTGAATTTGTCTAGCTTCAGTTTCCAACCACTGTCTCTCAATATGCCTTTTTCTGATAGATTAAGAGCTGACTACTATCAGCAATCTCTTCATGTAGGTACTTGTTGAATGTGATCAGGAGTCACACCTTAACTTTGCCTTGGGTAAACTAAATAGCTAGAGCTCAGGGTCACTGGAACAGAGGGAGCGAGAGGGACATGATCCCAGCACTTTTAAAAGTGGAAGGGAAGAGGTGGCCTGGAAGCAGGGCCTCGGAGGAAGAGGCGGCACATGGGCGGGGCCTAAGGAGAAGGGCAGCATGAGGATGGGGTGTCGGGGGAAATGGGTGGTGTGTGGGTGGGGCTTCAGCCTCAGGAGGAAGAGGCGACAGAGGGGGGCAGGGCCACGGTTCGGGCGCCAGTGGCTTCCCCACTTTTAGGGAGCTTCCACCACTCCTGATAGACCTTCTTAAGTCTCTCACTGTAAATCATGTTTTCCAAACCTCATGTCATTCTTATAGCTCTTTTCTGAATCTTTTCCAACTTTTCAACATCCTTTTTGAAGTGTGGGCACCAGAACTGGACATAGATTCCAGTAATGGTCTTACCAATACCATACGCAGAGGTAACACCACTTTCCTACTCCTACTTGATATTCCGCTGCTTATACATCCACCAAGGATCATGTTAGCCCTTTTCAGATATGACATCATACTCATGTTCAACTGCTTACCATTGTTCCTAAGTCCTTTTTAGCACAACTGCATTCCATGACACAGTCCCCCATCTTGTAAGTGTGACCCACATTCTCTGTTCCTGGATGTATGACCGCGCCTTTGACTGTGTTAAAATACATGTTTTTCAAATGACCCCATTTTACTGATTTATCAGTCTGTATTCCTGACCTGTTCCAGTCATTTACCACTCCACCTATTTTGTGCTTTCTGTATATTTTACCAGTAATTATTTTATATTTCCTTCCCAAGCATTGGGCCAAGAATGGATCTCTCTGGGACTCCACTAGAAACACCAGTATTGGCTGACAGTTCCCCCTTTAAAATTACTTTTGTGATCTATCAATTAATTCGTTTTTAATCCATTTAATACAGGCTATCTTGATTTTGTATAGTCTTTTTTATAAAAAAAAATCCTAAGGGTATGTGGGGCTAAGTCCAATGCCTTACAGAAATCTAAGTATGTTACATGAACATTTATCAACCAAATCTAGTGTCCTACACATTCATCCCTTACAAGGGAAGTTCATCCTGAGTATCTGAGGGCCACAGAAATTCAAATTATTCTATGACCCACCACTTTGCAACAAACCTCCACCACAGGTTGACAGCAGGAATACAACCCTAGATTTTCACTGCCAAAACCACAAGTCTCTGCTATGCGAGCTAAATGACTAGTCTGCACCATGTATGTTTGTTAGAGAATATCTGCTTTCACTTCTTCATTGTTACAGAGTGTTTATTTGTAGTAAACTAATTTGATTAAGTAAAGTATACAGCTGGGCCTAGGCATTGGGTAGGCTGCAATGGACTTACTCCATCTCATACAGTGCTAAGTCGGTTTCAAGAAGACTATATGGAGGCTATTATTGTACAGTGGGGTCAGTGACAGAAGTTTGTCTTTTAACACCATATATTTGTAATATGTTGTGGAGATGAGTATCATTTTATTACCCTCTGAATGCCTCTGCTATCCTTCCAGTATCTCTCAGCACACTGATTACCACACTACTATCCTGATTACCTCTGACTATACCTTTTTTTGTATTGATATTAAACTAAGACCATTCAAAGCTTTAATGGGATCACAGATAGTGTGGGTGGGCTCCACTAATTCATGTAAAAATGTTTGTCATGTGTAAGAACACCACATGCACAATTAATAAAGAACTCTGAAATGTTTCCCTTAAGTTTTGTGGTATCTGTCTATTTTTCTGAAAATGTATCTACAGTTGATGAGAAAAAGGCAGGCACCAGTGCAGATATTTTTATGAAAGATTTATTTCCCAGACATATTTGTGCCGGCTTCTCTCCTAAACCACTGAAAATAAGCTCAATTTTTATAAAATACCAGCATCCACAACAGTGAAAATGTAGTAAGCCAAGGCTGCCCATAATTCTTCAGAGCAGACTCAACCGGCACTTTGCCATTTATAGAACACACACATTAATAAAGTTCTGAATCAAAAAGGTAGTTAAAGTCTGGCCCCAGCCTGCATCTCACATTTATTCTAGGACAACCAAGATTCATTATAGAACCACCTTACCTCACCTCACAAAAATATGTAAGCAAAGCACTAACTATGAAGGAAACTCGGTCTCCTTTCTTTTAGGGATAAAGGCTGGGAGCACCACGGATTGGGGGCTCTTATTACTACAGTAAAGACAGGGGGTGCTTCACATCAATCCACAGTCTTCCTCCAGCTATTCTGGAAGTCTGTTGATGGACTCTAGGGGGCTGATATCCATCTCTCTAACCTAATTCAAGGATTTTGAGGATATGACAGAGGAGATCAAAGAAAAAAGGGGGAGGGGACTCCATCAGCCTCTGAAATGAGCTCGCAGAACTTTCCTTTGGGGGCTGAGGAAGTATGTCTTTTCTTGCTATACAGAAACAAAAGCCCAGATCCTCAAAGGTATTTAGGCTCCTAAGTTCCACTGATTTCAGTAGAAGTTAGGAGCCTAAATACTTCTGAGGATCTGGACCAAAGTCCCATTACGCTTGTCTTTAAAACCACCTGAACATACTGAGTCAAATCCAATCCCTGGCGAAACTGTATTGATTACCTCAGAGATTAATTTTAACCATTTTTTCCCAGCTTGCTGTAAGAGGAAAAATTAATTTTGATTTGCACATTATTCTCTCTCTAAACCACCCCAGCGCTACATGTGGATAAATACAATAAGCAGAGTCCTCCTTGCAGAGGCTCAGGATGTTATAAATGAAACAGATTTACAAGCTGAAGCTGGACGTAAGGGATGGTGAACCTGATTCCCTTCTCTCTTAAACCCACAGAAACAGGATAACTCAACTGATGTCAATGGAATTAAACTAGTGTAAATGAGAGGCAAGTCAGGCTGGATCTTTCTTAGAGTTGGACCAGGCTCAATTCTGATCTCAGTTTAGACAAGTGTAAATGAAGAATAATTCCACTGAGTTCAATGAAATTACCCCAGATTTACACTGTTGTAACTGAGAACAGATTAACTCCCAGACAACACATTGAAAGAAAGGTAATCACTTTAAAAATCTTCTGTATCAGCTTTTAACAGAGTTAAATTATACTACTGTAGCCAGCTATTTGAATGCAGAATGGCTGACACTATTTAGATAGAGATCTTCTCGTTTCTGATGCCGGCAACTGGTTCAAATCCAGTTCAAGCCCAAATCAGTAGCAATTGAAGTGAACAATCCTGTGACAGCAGTTTGGTATCCCATGTCAGATTATCTGGTATTCTCAGTCCACAGCTGTATGGACAGGTAACTACTATTACAACAGACTGTCTTACTAGTAATCCAGATAGATATGCTAACTGTTCAGTGGGCTGCGAGACTCTTACCCCCACAGGGTCTCTCCAAGGCAGCGTTGAGAAACTTGGTAAGTTATCATGAAGAAGGTTTCACTTCCAGTACCTGTTCTGTAAATAAGCAGATGATTTCTGAATCCAGACTTGCTAATCTGATACCTTTCATGGGCACTAAGGCCCTGATTCTCAGTGGTATTTAGGCATCTAACTCCCATTGGGCCTAAAGTCTTATTCACTAGAACCCTTTCTTAGTACCTCCGTGAGTTTATCCAGCAGCCATAAGACCATGAGCTGTTTTTGCTAATGAACAGGAAAGAAAAACAGTATTTGTGGGATTTTTAATAAATTGCAGAAGAAAACACATCTGCAAAGTGAACCTAATGCATTGAGCTGTCTGTGTGAGTAATTACTTTTTAATAAAATAAATATGTAGCCATTTCTAAGGTCTACTGATGCGGATCATAAAAACCATTGCATCATTATTGTTATTAACAAATGTGTAAATATACATCATTAAACAATTTACTGTGCATTAGCCTCAGTTGCCCTGCACCAGGGCATGGAAATGCTTTAAACAAAACTCAAAGCGCTTGCAAGATCCTCCATGCCCAATTTAAACCCCATGGTGAGGCAGTCCAGCAGCCATACAGGGAAACCTTCACACCTCTTGTGCACCATAACTAGGGTTTCTACATGGGTAAAACAGAGGCTGCATGGGATACTGGGATAGGCACAGGATCCAAGCTATGCCACTGATTCATTGTGTAGCCTTAGGAAAAACATTTAAATTCTTTGCTTCAGTTTCTACATCTGTAAAATGGAGGCAATAAGTACCTACCTCACAGGATTGTTTGTAAAGTGCTATACAAATGGTAAGAACTATCAGGCTTGAATGTTGATGGGACGAGGGTGGGATGTGTCCATGGGATCCTGATATAATGTGTATAAAGAACCAGCCACTAGAGGGAGTAGGCAGATAGTTAAACAAGGAAATATGTTGCTGTTCCACAGCTGTGTTGTGCATTGTTGGCAACTGCGGAAAGTGTGGGTCTGTGGAGCTATTGCCAGGTTATATGCATGTTGCCTGAATAAAAAGATTGTTAATACACTAAGAAATTGGAGTATGGTTCACACTACAACATAGGGTGACGAGGTGGAGCTGAACTAGAAAGAAAGAAAGAAAGAAAGAAAGAAAGAAAGAAAGAAAGAAAGAAAGAAAGAAAGAAAGAAAGAAAGAAAGAAAGGTCTCGGAATTCCCCTGTAAATAAGGCCTACAAAATTATAAACACAGAGGAAATGGCTGCAACATCTGGGACTAGTTCACCGTTTAATCAGCAACACCAAATGTGGTAAGAATACTTCAAAATATTATTGTATTTTTTCATTGCTAATAATATTACAGATGAAGGTAAGAAGCACAGAAGTGTAGGGGCCAAGTCTTACAGTTTAACTAGATGAAGGCCGTGCTACAAATGCCATTATCCAGAATCCAGAGTTAGGAAGTGACATTAAGAGCCTGTGAATATATTGTTGTTTACAAAGCTGGTATGAAGTTGGGAAATGAAAACTTTAAGCCATTTCCTAGCAGAGACATATAAAAAAGACAAAAGTGAAGAGAGAGTGTTCCTAAGGGACTACCTCGATACATCTCCAGTGACAGCATTACAGGTAAAATCGTGGATTGGTAAAAACCCAGTACTCACAAATGTTAGAGAGTTTGTGCTAAGGGCATGGCCCCAGCCCAAAGCTGATCAGAAACTCACACCTTATTATAAGCGATACAGTGAAGTTAGTGCACAAGATGGAGGTGTATAATGGGGAGCACTATTCATCAATCCAAAGCAAGGACATAAACTAATAATGGATGAACTCCATCAGACCCACACAGGAACCACCCGGAGTTACAGGTGGTGGCCAAAGATAGATATTGATATTGAGAGTAAAATACAGTCCTGTTCTATCTGTCAAGAGAGTTGCAAAGCTCTTACTGTGATTCCACTCCTCCTTGGGCATGGCCAAGAGGTCTTGGAGGAGAATACATTTTGATTATGTTGGACCATTCCTGAGAAAAATGTTTTTAGTACTTGTAGACATCTATCCCATGAATAAATCCACTACCGAAGCCACCACAGAAAAATTAAGGACCAGTTTTAGTATCCATTTAGTTTAACTGAAATGCTTGTATCAGATAATGGAAGTTCTTGTGCTGGCATGGAATTCCAAAGATTTTTGAAGCAAAACAGCATCAGCACTTTACCATCCAACATCAAATGGGTTATCTGAATTGGCAATTTAGTCATTTAGATTAAAAGAATACCGGGGGGTACTATAGATAGGAAAATGTCTTATTGCCTGTTTAATTGTCAGATAATACCACAATCAACTACAGAACTGTCCCCAGAAGACATGTTAATAGGAAGGAAACAAAGGTCAAGGTTAGGCCTTATCCATCCATACTTAATGGGAAAAATATAGCAAAAACAACAGAAGCAAAAGCAGCAACATGACAAACATGCTAAATAATGTTGTTTGACTATTGGAATGCCCAGCTGGGTTCAGCACCAATTTCTGGAAGTCTGGAGAGGCAGCCGCCAGACACAATACCAACTGTTACAGATAGACATCATGGACAGACTGTTCAAGTTGCCACATTGCAGAATGACAGTTTTGAACCAAATTTTGTTCCTGAAAATGCAACATTGATGGCTGAATTCAACTTTGGTACCTTTTGTTGAATTGAGGCATTCTATATGGGAGAAATGTCCATCTATCTATTTAAAGGATTATGCTATGTAACAATGACTGAGGGCCTATTTAGTTTATTTTCATTATTATGTGCACTTTGAAATGCATTACTATTATTGTCTATTTGGTAAATTCTGTAATTACTTGAAAGGGGGAAATGTTATAATGTGTATACAAAACCATCCACTAGGGGGAGTAAGCAGATAGTTAGACATCAAAATGTGTTTCCTGCCTGTTCCAGGGTTGTGTTGTGCATTGTTGGCACAACAATGGGGGGAGGGAGGGAAGGGTCTGTGGAGCTACTGCCAAGTTATGTGTGTTGCCTGAATAACAAGACTGTTAATACTCTAAAAAGTTTAGTGTCTGGTTTACACTGCAACAGTCTATATTTACATGGTCCCGGTGACCCTTTACTAGCTGACCCGTAGGAAATATAAGGAACCTGCTACTACCGTTTCCTATGCTGCAAGAGTCTCCATTTCTCAGGGAGTGGCTGTGCCCATGTGAAATATGTATCTTGGGAAATCAAAGAGTTTGTCTCCATTCGACAGCCCACCCTGGCTGTCTCCTCCCTGCTGTAGTTTTCCTAAGGGTTCAAAACGTGTTCTTTTTCAGACTGGAGGGAAGAATCAAGACAAACAGGGAAGCCAAGCCAAGCCAAATTAAGATCACAAATTCATGCAGCCTTCGCAGGGGCTCGTTGATCTCCCAGGAAGCAGGATTTCAGACCTTACTTGGATTTCTTAATAAACAAACTCCCATGAGTTTTCAATGCATAAAGATTGCCAACTTTCCTTTTTTAAAATGTTTCTTCAGAAAGGGAGCAGACTGATCCCTTGGAGAGATAGTGCTTTTTATCTACAGGGATTTTGTAAACAAATTGATCCAGATGTTTTGCTTCGGAAATCTCCAGACACAGTTAATTAATCTTCGCTACATCAACACTTCATTTCCTCCTTTGCAGCTAACATATCAAAACAGCCCATTTTTAAAAAGATAAATAATTGAAATGTTACATTAGCATTAACGAGATCATTCCAAGGTTTTCCTTAATAAAAAATCTCCTTCCTATACATGCATAAATTCAGTGCCATACAAGTTTCCAGAAAGGATAAAGATCAAATATATTAAGAATGCATTTGGATTTTTTTAGTAAGCCACTGAAAAGTTATGAAATAAATTTTCAGATTATCATTTTTTCCCTTCCTTTATTATATGATTTGAAGCATTTATCTTTTTTTTAAAAACACGCATGTGGGATTGTAGTGGACTCCGAGTTATATGTAAAAAAAAAAAAAATCTAGTCTGCCATTAAGGTAAAAATAAAAGGAAAGACAGAGGTAACAAAAATCCCCATGTTTAAATAATTATTGAGTCAGTAACACCTGAACCTTCATACCCAGTAAGATGCTTCTCAAAACTTAACAGTATGAAAAAGTATATAGTATAATTTTGTTAGCTGAGAGCCAGTGTTGAACAAAACATCCATTAACTTTAAAGATGTAATGGGTTTTCAGACAGAAGGATGACATCAATATAGAGATCTGTAAAAGGAGAAGCCCTTGAGAAATATCATAATAACTTCTAAGTACATATACTGCATCAAATGACATTTCAGCTGAGTTCAGTTGATTTTCTTTACATTTGTTGATTCCATTTTAAAATGCCATGCCCATAACCTGTCAGTTTCTCAGTGGTATCAAAGTAATCTGTCATAATTATAGGCTTTCTGAGGGTCACATGCTGAGAAATATAGCAAAAGTTTTGCTCTCTACATTCCCTGAATTAAAATATATGCTTTAAAATGAAGTCATCTAATACAGCTGCAGTTTTCCAGTTACTATAAGGACTGTGGGATCAACTGAGTTCACAGCAACAGCTTACAAAGCAGGTGGCTTGAGGTTAACTCTAAACAGTATCCTCATGTAGCTTTCTAAAGTGGGATGCAGATAACTCCTCTAATGAGTTTGAAAGACTGTCTGGTCACTTGGTTGGACACTAGGTTTACCAGGTCAGGGTCTAGGATCACAGCTTTTAATTACAATCTATTAAACAATCTTTAGTTGTTGAAGATGTAACCAGAACACCTACCAGGGCTATTGCATCTAATTATTAAACAATTGTGCCCAAACCCTCTCATTACGACCTGTAAAATCCATGATAAGACACTTCAAGAGGAGAAGAGACAGATGAAAAAGAGGTGAATCTGAGGACACAGCAGAAAAATCGAGGTCATGGTTCTATATCACATTCCCCGTGTAAAACAAGCATTTGAAACTCCTAACCTATTGAATCAACTGGCATGTGGCAGTAGTAGTTTTAACATTTAGCTAAACAATTTAGGAGGCAGATTTGGAAAAGGTTTAAATGCAAAATGAACAAATAATGAAATAAACATTTTGATACTTATTTCATGACCTGTATTTGTTGCAAACATGTCAGTGAGCAGTTACTCATCCCCTAAAAAACGCTAGTAAAATGGGGAAAATAACATGACTGAAATTAGTTTGTGCTTTTTATTTCCCTGAAATAGAAGTTCTTATAAAAGCTCTTGTGGGTATGGTGATATTGTGCTGTTGCTGACTGCCAGAGCAGGATTTGGAGAGGCACCCACACAGAGACTGGTTTACTGGTATTCTGGGTATTGCCCTTTGTACTCCATTCTAGGCCACTAGCACAGAGAGCACCTCGCAGTTGTAAGTTGCGTTATGACCAGAACTGAGCCAGCAGAGGTCCAAGTGTGTAACAGGCTCAGTTTCTGGCAGAAAGGCAATGGCCACCCACAAACAGCTTAAAACATCAGTACTGAACCGGGTCATAAGGTTTACATTTCAGGGCAAGGAATAATAGAATGTGATGCTAAATACTAAGCTAGCATAAATAGCACAATCCTACTCTGCAGAGTCAAGAGATGGATTCCTGAGGTTCCCTTTAAATATAACCCCAATGTGGTGGGATAACCCCAAGAGGCTTTAAGATTTTTTCTCCCCACTTGAAGCACCCCAAAATTCAGGTGCCCTCTGAAGCACAGTCAGACTTTTTGGATCCACAACCGGCTTTGGAGAATGAAAGTCTCTCAGGAGCTACAAAAAGAACAGGATTTCTTGTGAGCTTTCTGATGTATCTTGCTTGTTTCCAGCCCAAAAGTTACCTGGGCAACAACCTTTCCTGCAGTATTTTAGCATTGCTGCTTCCAGTCCTACAGGAACCAGGAAATGCATGGCCACAAAAATGCAAAAGGAATTAATCAAACTTTTCTGAACTTCAAAAAGATTCAAGTTTTGGGCGAGGGTTTATGGAGAGAGGTGATTTTATCTGAACCCAGTTGCCCATACCTTGCTGACAGATCATTGAAGCATTTTCTTTATTCTCTTGATTCTCACCAGCTGGAATGAAATTAAGTGATGGAGTTACAGGTACCAGAGCCTCCTCTCCACTGCCTTCTTTGCATGTTGATCATATTTTCAAAGCAACAAGCAAACACTGATCAGGGGTATCACGTGGAAGTATTTTGGTGGGGGGATAAGGGAAAGTGTGAAGGAAAAGGGCTGCCCTCTTCCCATTCTCACTTCTTTCCCCCTTTCAGGATGAAAAACAGGGATACTTTACAGTAAAGAGCAAAGTGGGGAAAAAAATTTATTCCACTGTTTTATCTCCATCTAGCTCTTACCCACCTGTCTTCCCACCACCAACACACAGCAGCTCACCTTCACCTTTCTTCACTAATTGATTACCATCCAATATCTCCAGCCTCAGAACCCTACTCCCCATATCTCTACACTGGCTCAGAAACTCCCCTCCTCCCAAACTTGTCGGTCTGGGGCCTGGTTAAGCAGCAGCAGAGGCCACAGGAAGCAACTGTAGCAGGGGACATGTGCAAGGGGAAACTATACCCTGTCTCTGTGAAGCAAAAGTAGCCCCACAGACCTTTCTGATTGCTACTGTTACCTAGTCTCTCTACTGCCTGGGGCCACTGTGCAGCAGGGTGTTCGGGGTGGGAAGCAGCATGGAAGATGTTCCCACTTCCTATTCCCTGGTTCTGTGCGGCTAATCGGGATTAGCCCTATAGAGGCTGGTATTCATGGCTGTATGCCTGCTGCCTATGTGCTTCAGGTGAGGACTTCAATTGGGACCAGTACTGCAGTCACACCACAAGTCCCCTAGTGGCAACAGATGCTTCAGTCTGGAGTACATCAGCAACATTGCAGACTCTACAACATCTCTAATGTAGCTACCTGCTGGGGGACTGTTGGTGCAACCTAATCCTGTCATCCATGAATGACCACTTGCCCCTGCTCCCCACTATACCATGTCCTTGTTCTTTCATACCTTAGCAGCTTCATTTTCTGTTCCATAACTCCCTTATATACCTTTACACTACGGGACACGGAGCTGGGTTTGCAATATGCCTCTAACCAAGAACGGAGGTGAAGGGACATGTCACAAGAAAAATGGAGCTCTTAATCCATTGGTTGTTGCTCACTAATTAGGATTTATGCACTGGAAAAATCCAATTCCCGGCACTGAGGAGTTAATAAAGACATCCTGAGAAATGTCTGGAAAACTGGAAAAAGTGGTATAATTGTCTAAATAAGAAAACTAGGACAGCTGGTCGTTTCCCCAAGGATTGTTATTATACACCACAATCATTTCAGCAGGAGGCAAGCTGGGGAAGAAGGAAGGCAGTACTAAAATGAAGGAAAGCAGTAGAAGAATAACACTGTTTTTAAGTTTCCAACGTTCTGGTGCTGACTCCTGAGAGAAAGCAGACTCGCTTCAGGGCAGGCTAGACAACTTTACTGTGCGCTTCTTAAAAGTGTGATTTATAATGATTAAACTGGGGCTGACTAAATCCACGAAGGGTGCTATAGCTGCAATGCTAAAATATCAGTATCCTGGTTCTCTTTTGCATAGTCATTCACACCAGTGTAAAGTGGATGTAAAATACTACCATTCTGACTTGGCTGCATTTTACACCCTCTTGGCAGTGGAGTACACGGGTACACAAGGTGAGGGCAAGAGAGAATCAGCCTCCAGGACTGCAGTGCATATAACACATAGGTGTATGGAAGAGGAGGAGTCCCCAACATATTTGTGTCACCTAGACAATCTCCAAAGCACACCAGGGAATTGGATGAGCCACTTGTCCTTCTTTCACTAGCAATTGTATGAGATGTGGAAGAAAAAATTCTCACAAAGTGAGGTATCAGTTAACATTTGTATTTTGTTTGTTTCATGTTGTGGATCAGGCACCAATGGAGTTCACAAAACCCCCACTCAGCTGCTGCTGAACCCTGTAGGTGCCTACATTTCTGCTGTGAAAGTTCCATACACACCAGTATTTGTGTCTCCAAGCCGTTTGTGCTCCATTCTAGGCCTCCAGACACTTAAGCCCCAGTGCAATGGACAAACCAGTGGAAGATAGGCATGCCTCTGTCTAACTTGCCTGTGGAACCCAATCCAATAGGCAAGCTCAGAGCCCACTCACTACACTGAGGGGTGGGGAGGGCCCCACAGCATAACTTTCAGCCCAGCAGTTAGAGGATTCACCTAGGATGTGGGAGACACCAGTTCAGGGCCACACTCTGCCTGAGAGAGAAGAAGGGACTTGACCAGGGATCTTCCACCTCTCTGGTGTGTGCCCTAGCCATGGGGCTATGGTACAGTCTGAAATTGGTCTCTCTCCTGTTGAAGCTGTTCCATTTTGGATTTACATAATTAAAGAGTCATTGGGCCAAAGAGAGAGAGAGAGAACAAGCCTGTGAATGACTCTAGACTACAGACTGCAGCACTCACCCAGGATGTGGGTGACCCCAGATCCAGTCCCCCTGCTCCAGTGACTCTTCAATTAGTTACCCAAAGAGGAACAGCTTCAACAGAAGAGAGTGAGGGGGCCCAATGTCAGGATATCCCATACCCGGGTGGTTAAAGGCAATTACCTCAGAGATGGCAGATCCCTATTCAAAATCCTTCTTCCCCCGCCCATGTGAAGGGGGGATTTTAACTGGGGGTCTCCTACATCTCAGTGGAGTACCCTAATCACTGGGCTAAAAGTTATGAGGCAGGTGGTCCTCCTCCTGGGTTCATAGATCACAATCCCAAGCAGCGATAGGTGCCTCCTTCCAGCTTAGGCTCTTAACTCCCTGAGAGGGGTGGGGTTTAGGACACCCCCCTTTCCTGGATGGCTCCCTGCCTAGTGTGCTGGCTAGCTTTTGTGAATCCCATTTTAGGCTCCTGTTCCCTCTATTCATTGT
Organism: Natator depressus; assembly: GCF_965152275.1. Lineage (NCBI taxonomy): Eukaryota > Metazoa > Chordata > Testudines > Cheloniidae > Natator > Natator depressus. Next base: position 109,221,722 of record NC_134239.1, read on the forward strand.
GTAAGAAGCGCTTTGTGAATTCCAGTGATTTCCTAGGTGTTAGAGCACTCAGAATCACAGCGCCTAAGCTGCTTTGTGAATCTAGCCCATTGTAATTACAGTAATGTTTGAATATTTATATCAATAATTACTACTAAATCATAAAGTTGGAAGTCTAACTTAATGCCTGGATTACTTAGAACTAACCCCTTGGTCTCAGATTTAATTCAGATTTTTTTTATAAACCTAGTCTATTCACTGCATGGTAGTTATACTAGAATTATTCTGAAGTTAAACTATGTGATACATATAGTCCTACAAAATCCTGAGATCAAAAACTTACCTATCCTGCTGAATTACCATATTTCAAAGTAAACCCTTCTTGCTGTGTTACTCCTAACTGATCCCTGTACTCACATCTGCAATGGGGCTATATAGCCAAGATATTCAAAATGACTAGTGACATGAGATGCCTCAGCTCTTGGATGCACAACCTGAGACACCCGCTTCTACCATCTCTTTAGTACTCTGTGAAAAGAAGTATTGTGAAGGGACAATGCTCTCATTACAAATCTTTGTAATCCCTCATTTGTGTTACTAGTAACAATTTAGATTACAATAATTGACAGCATTTTAAACATCCAATTTGCTTTTCACCATTTATGGCATTTGTTTACCTTATGCACTTCACTCACCTTGGACAATGAAAACTGACCAGATTTGTTCCACTTTTGCTTACTGAAGGAGGCAAATCCTGCTTGCCTAATTCACAGGAGAATAGTGATGCCTAGCACTTTTCATCCATCCATCTCAGTGCACTTGACAAAGGAAACTAGGTATCATTATCCACATTTTACATATGGAAAAACAGGCTTAAAGAAGTGAGGTGACTCACCAAAGTCACAAAGCAAGTCATTTGCAAAGCTGGGTATATAAACCTTGTCTCCTAGTTCCCAATCCAGTGCCCTATCCACTAAGCTGTCCCTGTCTCCTCTTTTTCTACTTGTTTTTAACATTAAAAATTCCTGTCTTAACTACTCTAGATGACTCTCTGGTGACTAGTTAGTCAAACAATATCATAACAGTCAAGAGAGTGAAAGCTAAACAACTGAGAGAGAAAAGGATCCATACTCAGGGTATTTAAAATCCTTTGCTTTTATTTATTAGGGTATTTTTTGTTTATTTTTAATGTCAATTTGCCTTCAATGACTAACGAAAGCTTTGAATAAAAATAGTCATTGTTAAAGATTCAACATCTTCACCCCTTCAATTATGGTGTGAGAGAAATCAACACATATCTTCTGAGATGTGCAGGAAGTCCTCCAGCAAAACTATAACAAAGCAGATTTGGCATTTCTGATATTTCTAAATTCAAGCAGAAAATCAAAGTTAAAAAACTGTAACCCATTATTTATATGTTGTACAACAGCAAAAAAGGGCACTTAGCAAATTAAAAAAAAAAAAAACGTTGCAAGTCTCCTTTAAAGGGGAATCATTAACTTGGAATCTGGTTAGGTTTGTTTGGTTTTGTTCTTTTTAAGAGCTAAAAGTACTTGACCTTATGACCAGTTTTGTAGTTTTACACCACATTTAACTGTTGGGGTGTAGAGGTTGTTGTTGGGGGGTTTTTTTTGGTAAGTTCTTATTTCTTCCCTAGTATCATGAGATGGATTGGATGAATGGACTATAAGGTGGATAGAAAGCTGGCTAGATCGTCGGGCTCAACGGGTAGGAATCAATCGCTCGATGCCTAGTTGGCAGCCGGTATCAAGCGGAGTGCCCGAGGGCCAGTTTTGTTCGACATCTTCATTAATGATCTGGATGATGGGATGGATTGCACCCTCCACAAGTTCACGTATGACACTAAGATCGGGGGGAGAGGTAGATATGCTGGATAGGGTCCAGAGTGACCTAGACAAATTGGAGGATTGGGCCAAAAGAAATCTGATGAGCTTCAACAAGGACAAGTACAGAGTCCTGCACTTAGGACGGAAGAATCCCATGCACTGCTACAGGCTGGGAACCGACTAGCTACACAGCAGTTCTGCAGAAAAGGACCTGGGGATTACAGTGGACAAGAAACTGGATATAAGTCAGCAGTGTGCCCTTGTTGTCAAGAAGGCTAACAGCATATTGGGCTGCAGTAGTAGAAGCATTGCCAGCAGATCGAGGGAAGTGATTATTCCCCTCCATTCGGCACTCGTGAGGCCAATCTAGAATATTGCATCCAGTTTTGGGCCCCCCAGTACAGAAAGGATGTGGACAAACTGGAGAGTCCAGTGGAGGTCAATGAAAATGATTAGGGGCCTGGGGCACATGACTTATGAGGAGAGGCTGAGGGAACTGGGATTATTTAGTCTGCAGAAGAGAAGAGTGAGGGGGATTTGATAGCAGCCTTCAACTACCTGAAGGGGGTTCCAAAGAGGATGGAGCTCAGCTGTTCTAAGTGATGGCAGATGACAGAACAAGGAGTAATGGTCTCAAGTTGCAGTGGGGAAGGTCTACGTTGGACATTAGGAAAAACTATTTCCCTAGGAGGGTGGTGAAGCACTGGAATGGGTTACCTAAGGAGGTGGTGGAAACTCCATCTTTAGAGGTTTTTAAGGCCCTGCTTGACAAACCCTGGCTGGGATGATTTAGTTGGGGTTGGTCCTGCTTTGAGCAGGGGGTTGGACTAGATAACCTCCTGAGGGCTCTTCCAACCCTAACCTTCTATGATTCTATGATCATGTACAAGACCTGCATGATCAACAAGGAAAACTAATGATACATGGCATATAGCGAAACTCACTGTTCACGCTAGATGTAATTCACTCCTCCCACATAAAACCCTATGCATGAGGAGTGCTGAGGGGTTGAAGAACTGGAATCCATGCTCAACAGCTGTGCCTATACATTGTGTAGGTGTAAATATGGATTCACAACCCCCCTCGCCAGACGCCTTACTGCGGTCTTCTATGCCTGCCTATGTGAGGCTAGCACAGAGAACCTATCAATGACGTGTAGGCGGTGTGCAGATACTCATGTGACCACCCTTTCTGCAGTGCCCAAAATACCCTCCCCCTTCTCTAACAGAGCCCCTATCCAGGGCTTAAACAGTGCAGAGGGCACCATACCAAGTAGGAATTTCACCCAAGTGCAGTTAAATGCATAAAGTAACAAGCCAGGGAGCTGGCGGGGGGGGGAGGGGGCGGAGGAATCAGAGTATTTGTTTCTTATCGCCTCCCTTTCATTTATAGCACAGCAGGTAAAACATTTCCAAAAAGAAGCGAGATGTACAAATTGCTGGTGTCCCTTTAGAACTGGCTTATATGCATGTTTACCACTGCCCTCTACTGGACAGAACCAGACCTGTTAGTGTGTATCAGTTTGTAAATGTCTTCTGCTCTGGTTCCTGGTAGTGACAGCTAGTAGGGAACCTGAAGCAATAAGGGCCTGTGTTTTTTCACACAGCAGTCTGTGAGTTCAGCAGCCTAGAATGGGGGTGGGGGAATATTGACTTCAGTATTAATGGTTTTTTGTTCTTAAAATCCTCAGAAAGAGACAAGGTTTTGTTTGGTGGGCTTTTCGAGCCCTGAAGTGACAGCTGCTAATGTGCGAAGTCTTGGCTTGTTTCACAGTGGGGGAGAGGACCCCATCTCTCTCTTAGTCTAATTATTTTATAACTTTCTTTGTGGTTTTCTATACAGCTACCTACAGGAGTTTGAAATGAAGGGCTAAATTGTCCCTGACCCTGGTATAGGTGTGCATTTGGGAGGGGACGGTGAAAGGAGCTTTCCCTCTGCCACTTACCTATACTCCTGACACAGGAGCCAATTTTGATCACAGATCACTCTGGAGATCACCAGGGGCAGAGAGGAAAGAAGTGGAGCCCTAGCTCTACATCAGTTAGCAGACCTGGCTACACACACAGGCGTGAACACACTGCACACTCCCTCTGTGCACTAGGAAGCTCAAAGATAGTATGATCAAACCCCAGAACAACCCTTGGCGCAATGTGATTCAATACTACCCTTCATTCAGGGCTGTATAATTACAATCCCTAGCTTTTATCTAGTACTTTTCATCAGCAGATCTCAAAGGGCTTTACGAAGGAAGTCAGTATGTAAATTACACATTCTAACTGAAGTGTGGAAAGCGTCACACCATTGGGTGGAATCTGAATTGCTGACAGTTTCCAGTAAGATTCCATTTTTTGAGGATACTAATAAAGCATTTTTCAGCCTAAGGGTCTGATCCTTCAGGATGCTGATCACTCTAAGCCCCCAAAAAAGGCACTCAGCCCCTCTCAGAAGATGCTTGGGCCCTAAGGGTCTCTCAGTTAAGTGACAAGCTAGGATAAGCTGTATCATTAGGATTGTTTATGCTTTCCATATTCGAGGAGGGATCTAACTAAGGGCTTTCCTACACTGCCCCACAGTTTAGACCACCGGGGTAAGAACTGCAGTGCACACCAAAGTGCTGCACTGTAACTCCCTCGTGTGGCTGCTGCGGGCACAAAGTACAGGGTTCCTAGTTCACATTAATGTAGTACATTCATTTATGTAGTACAGCAGTTTATATATCACTCTTCTTTCTGGAAGCATAGTATATTAGTGTGAACTAGGAACCTTTCAGTTCGTGCCCACAGCATCCACACGGGAGAGTTACAGCGCAACAGTTTGGCACTCAGTGCTATTCACACCCCAAACTACAAGGCAATGTAGACATAGCCTTAGATGAACATAGTTTGCAAATAATTAGTTGTTTTATAACATGCCTGTTTACCCCTCAAGGCCACGAAGAAATTTATGACACTCATAAAAACAGAGTGAAAATAAATAAAAGAAGCTTTAAATTAAAGGAGCTTAAGTTTTACAAATGTGTTATAAACCAGATAAACATGTACAGGCTTTGCAAGTTTGGGTTTAGGGTATCCTTCTTCCATATTTTACAGTATTCTTAATGTATTTTAAATGTAAGCAATCTGTTTTATTCTTAAACATTATGCTCTTTGTTCCACAATTTGGTAAAACAAATTTCCCTGTAAGCCATTGCTTTTCCTGACCACAAAAAAATAAAGACAGTAGTATGTGCTCTGAACATAGTATGTCACTGCTTAGCAGCCTGCCTGTATATTTTGTACCTGTATGTAGAAATGAAGAAATCCTTAGGGATTTTGCCCTGAAGAACTAAGGTTAAGTAAAGGAGAATGGGGATGACTTGCAGTAATTTACCCATATCACAAAATCATAATTGTGCCATTTGAAAGATATCAATAGGACATTTGAAGAGCAAAATACGGCCACACCCCTTCCCTGTCTTTCATCATCATCCATCTCTGTCTGGCATTGGCTACCTTCCCTCTGCATTCAGGCCTTCTGTTGTATCTCCTCTGCTCAAGAAACTATCACTAACGGCACCTGTCTTTCTAACTACTGTTCTATCTCCCTTATTCCTTTCATCTCAGTACCTCTTGGCCATGCTCTTTATTCTCCGTGTTTCAATATCCTCTCCTCTACTTCACTCCTTGATCCCATTCAGTCTGCTGACACCCTCTCCACTTCACTAAATTTGGCCGCACTGAAATAAATATAAACTCCTTGGCATCCATTTGCTCCCCACTCACTCAGTGGAGAGCTTTTATGCACTTGTGGGCACATGGTTGATTGGTGCAGAATTGTTAAACTTGGCTAGGGATGCAAGTATTATTTATTCAGTATAGGCAAAATCCTGAAGTCCATACTTAGACAAAATTCCCATTTGTAGCCTTAATTGGAGTTTTGCCTGCTTAAGGACTGACCAAAAAAATGAGTGAGTGCTTTAAGATTTGGTGCCATATAATTAAGAGATTGACATCTTCCTAGATTTAGTGCAGTGTAACTTGAGCTTCCTGTTTACCTTTGTTCCTGGCATGGTACAAGTTGCTCATTGGCTAAATAACAGGATTGTCTAATCCTAATTGTAATCTGTTCTATCTCAGATTTGTTTATACGTTTTAGCCGTGTTGTTTTGGAGGATTTCTCTTTTAATGCTGTGGTGGCTGCTGCTGTTAATATTCTCCCTGCTGTTTTGTAATTTCAAGTCAATGTCTCCTACAGGGCCCACAACATAATAGGCTCGGATTTCATCAAAATGTGTCTCAAAAAGTGTTCTGTAAGCTTTTGTGGGTACATCTACAGTGAAAAGGAAAAGCCACAGCCCCTCGACATGGGCTTGCGGGACTTGCTTGACAGGGCTAAAAATAGTAGTGGAGCTTTTTCTTCTGCTCAGGGCGGAGCTCAGGCTTGAGACGCACCCCACTCACCAGGTTTCAGAGCCCAAACTCCAGGCTGAGCGGGAAAATCTACACCGGTATTCTTAGCCCTGGAGCACAAGCCCCCCGACACGGACTCTGTAGACCCAAGTTCTGAGACTCACTATCGTGGGGTTTTTTCAGTATAGATATACTCTTTGTATGTTTCTCCAAAAAGTTTAGATTTGAAGATAGCCCCATAAAACTTTTGTGGTGACCTACTTGCTCACACCCCTCTTGCAGAAGTTGAGGCTGTTTGAGTGCATTCTGTTGATGTTCACTGGAATTCTCTCCCAGCTGATGAAAAGGTAGTGAGTGTTGTGTGCTTTCTGAAGGATAGCTGCCCAGAAATTGTCGTCATTGGTGCCCTGAAATTTTCTGAGGTGTGTGACTTATATTAATTAAATACTATTATTATTATTAATTATTTGTATTAATATAGCACATAGGTGCCCTAGTCATGGACCAGAACCCCACTGTGCTAGGTGCTGTTCAAACACAGAACTAAAAGACAGTCCCTGATGCAAAGAGGTAGATATGGGAGTTATCAGCATAGAAATGGTAGTTTAATTCAGTGATACACAGGGAATGGCAATTGTACTTTAGATCTGAATTTTTACAGTTAATTAATATATACAATTCTAAAATTGCCATTATCATTGTTCATTTTCTAATTTGTATTAGTTTCCATTGAGCTGTGGTTTCAAGGAAGATACAAAAGGGTGAAGTCTGCTGCAAGGAATATTTTGTAGACTAGACAGGGACGTTTTGATATCCCAGAACCAGAGCCTTAGCTAACGTAAATCAGCAGATCTCCACTGACTTGAGTGAAGCACTTCCAATTTATGCCAGATGAGGAGCTGATCCCCAGTTCATTTATATGTTTCCAAATAAATACAGTATTTCTAACACAAAGGTTATCTGGGGTTTGTGCTTTGATCTTTGCAGAATCCATAAAAATTATTGATTTCATTCTTTTCTCCATGCTCAGCAATGTGTATGGAATCAGATAACCATGTATTATAGACATTAAGCAGACTGCCTGATAGTATGTGGAGAAATGTGGCAGAGCCAGAAGCTTGTATTTGATTCTTCTTCTCTCCTCCAAATGCCTGTCATCATATAGAGTAAGATCTAGGGCCTGCTTAAAGCAATATAGAGAAAGGGCACAAAATAAAAGGGAAATTAGATTATTTTTTCTTTGAATTTCTACTAGTTCTTCTGTAGTGATCAAAAGGTGCTGTATTCTGGAGTAAACTTAAAAAAAAAAACAGTAAGGAAGCAGTTACAGTTCCTGGCTCTACTACTGGTTTCTCCAAGTATCTGTGAAGGCAAGTCCTCTCATTAGATTGTTTGGCATTTTCAGACCTTCATCTTCTGAATGCCTAGCAGAAATTCTCTTTAAAGTAGAGTTTGGGACACAAAACATGAGAGCAATCTTTGGTCAGTGTATGTACATTGAGTAAAGAAATCTGTCTCCCTTCTGTTTCTTTGAGCACTAAGATTCTTCTACTCAAATCATCCAACTAAGTGATGAGCTAATTGAGGGGTGTATTTCATTCATTTCCCCAGATACGTGGCCTACTCCAGAGAACTCCCTGCAGTGTTTACAGTGATTTTTGAAGGAACATGGTTGAATTACATCTCTAGCCAAAAGTAATGTGCCGACATAGCATCTATGTGATTGAAAATAATAAGAATAACCAAAAAAAGAAAGTGTATTATAGCACAGATTACCAGGGACTCCAGAAATACTGTGGACCTGATACTCCACAGCCCTGCACTTTGTGCAGTCATTTACACCTGTACAAAAAGAATGTCAAGTTTTCCAATCAGACCAGTACAACCACTTTGCCCAAAAGCAAATTACTATACAGGGGTTCAAGGCAGTAGAAAATCAAGCCTCCTTTCTCCAAGTCACCCTACTTGACTGCTCAGTTGATGTTTAACGTGAGCCGCTCTCCCTACAAGTCCACTGCACTTGTAAGAGGACAATATGAAAAACACATTCCTTGATGACATTGTACTTAAAAAGGCTCAAAACAAATAAATCAACTTAGTATGTTATGAAAGAATTTTAAAAAAATACCGACAGATTTTACTGTTTTCATTACAACTATTTTTTTCCTTATTGGCCTGCTTTATTTGCTTTTTGCCAAAATTAAAGATGGCCCCAGAAAACAGCACAATAAATCCTCTGATTATTTATGTGAATGACAATTGTCATTTCCAAGCAAACGACTGATGGAGGCCACTTTGCTAATTAACAATCAGAAGCAAAACTCTAATTTTTTTTAAATAAATATTTCTTTAACAAACATTAAAATTCTTGTTATGATTGTTTAGCCAGTTTTTAAAAAATGAGCAACTTAAAAAGGAAGATTTTATTACCCTCTAAGGCTTTGAGGGGCTTCTAATCCATATAAGTTTAGAGAATAATAAAAGGCAATTATATTCCTTTTAAGTTGCCGTGGTGATTTGTTACTGATTTAAGAGCACTCTCAGCACTACCACATATTTTTGGGATAGCTCTGAGTTTGTGGCCCCTGGAAAGGAAACACAGGTTCTGAGATGCACCTTATTAGCTGGAATCATGCCTGTTGAATTCTTATTCTAAAAGCACAAGCCTGGTTGTTTTCTAAGGCCCAGATCCTACAATGAGCTCTGCATTTTGTCCCCACATGGAGCCCCAGACAACTGAGCTTGACAGCAGGGGCAGAGGTCTGCGTGCATAGCACTCATTGCAGGGCTAGGTCCTAAGCCAGTAGTAAAACAGTCGGGAAACACATTGGATGAAATCCTGGGCCCACTGAAATGGCAAAACTCTTACTGACTTTAATAGGGTCAAGATTTCATTCATTAAGTAATCTGATCCATAGGGGTGCCACTTTGCTAGAATCACTACTTTTTTGGTACGCTGTTCCACCTGATTTACCAGCTGAGAATGGCCAATCCATTAGATAGTAGATTAAAGGGGCTTCTGGCCTTTTAAATTTTCCTGCACTGAGTAAAATGGGTGCATATTGGTTTTAAAGAAGCAGAAAATGGATAGGCTTGGAACTGTTGAATCCGTATAGTGTGTTGATGGGAATCTGAATCAGTCAAAGAAATGCATTAGAGTGTTTTTGGATTTGTGTTTTGTTTTTTTTCCACTGAGCAGGCCCACACTGAGCGCCTTTCAACAACAGAGTTCCATCAGTGTGTAGTGAAATGTGAACTGTCTGACGGAAATACTAGTTGCAAATACATTTGTACTTTGTTCTCCAATTACACTTCGGTTCCTGTGTTGTGCCATTGAGAAAAGGCAGCCTTGACAGTATAGTTAATATTTTACCCAGGGTGACTCTGGGAAACAGAAGGCTGGGTATAATTGTTCCTCTAGAACAACATCGGAGTTACATTTGTTGTATAATGAATATAAAGTAATCATTTTTCTCAGAACCGCAGGAAACTAATTGTTCTTTTTTCCTGGCATGCTAGGAGTGCGGATCCTACATTTTCTTACTTTGATTAAAGTCAAGAGCTGCTGCCCACAGCCAAGTACAAATGAGGATAAAAAGCAAAATAAAGTATTATTAGGAAAGGGTAATAGCATGAGTTGGTGCACGTGTCTGGTAGCTCATGCCAACAAAATTGAGTCTTTGTCCTGGTAAGGACTTATTCCAGGATAATGTTTACATGGGCCAAATTCTTCTTTCATTACCTTGTGTTCCTACTGAAGGTAAAAAATGCTACAGTGGTGTTAATAAGGGAAGTAGAGCCAGTGTGTTAAATCTAGAGTTGTAACAGTCTGCCTTTGTGTTTTTGTTGTACAGGATGCACAATGGTGATCGGATACAAAGAAATAAATGAAACAGAAGGGAGAATATCCTCAAAAGGAGACCTGCATTTGTTCAACTTGAATATATTTGAGGCAGTTCTACAACATAATGCCAATGTTAAATACATTTGCTGTGCAATAAAAAGATTCATTCATAAAGCAAACCCCTTGTGACAACACATCATGTAGTTACAAACACACGTTTCAAGTGAAAAAAAATAATTTTAAAATATCCAACATTTTGTGTTCAGTGTAAGAGTGAAATTAATTTTGTAAAACCAAAGAACTTTGCCAAGCTAAGTATCAATAATGAAATTCAATTTTCTTTTAGGTGCAACTCCTACTTTGACAAAATAAGCTAAAAAACTCACTACGCTTATTTTCCTACATCAGGAGCGTCTTAGCTTATTCTTCAAATTTTTCAGGTTTTATCCTATTTATTTTGATTTCTCCCAGAACAGTTCCTAACCCCTTTTAATACCTGAATTTGATCCAGTTTCTAGTGTTGGCAATCCAAGTCAGATTCAAAACTGGGAAAGGCCTATTTTCCAGTTCTGGTTTGGAGATGAATGAACTTTCATGAAAATGGCAGAAATGGGTATAAAGCATATTGGCCGTCGCTTCACAGGAACACATAAAGGAGAGTCATATCATAGATCATAAGGCCAGAAGGGACCATTGTGATCATCTAGTCTGACATCCTGTAAAACACAGATCATACATCCCTGAATTAATTCCTGTTTCAAGTCCAAAAACAGTGGCTGAACTAGATTATATCTTTAAAAAAAATAAAATCTTGATTTTCAAATTGCCAGTGATAGAGAATCCACCTTGGGGAGTTGTTCCAAGAACTGATCCCTGTGGGTTAGTAGATGCTGTTTAGCATCCTCCTGTTGGAGCGAAAAATATTTCATCAGCATACGTTGAGTATATCATGTGGCTTTTACCCAAATATAGAACACACATATTTATTGAACACTTTTGCCTTTTCTGCATTACAGACAATTCTACTATTTCCACCTAGTAATAGACCAATGCCATTGTTAGGATTCTTTTTGTTCCTAATATACTTTTAAAAACCTCTTTTTATTGCCCTTAATGCTGCAGGCAACAAATTATTCCTTGTGACCTTTTGCTTCCCTTATCTATTTTCTACTATTCCTAGCTTTTGAGTTATAGTCATTAATTTCAACTTCCTCTTTCTTCCATCTGTTATATAAATTATGTTTATAGCAACTTTTGTTTTCCCCCTCAGGCAGGTTGGTTATTAACCAAAGTGGCCTTCTTTCTCTATTATGAAGTTATGAAGAGTTCCTTCTTGCCCCGCCCTTTGTGTGTTGTTTATGTGCTTATCTTCTGAGGTCTTCAGACCTAGCGCTGTCGGCCTAGTCTACACTACAAAGTTAAGTTAACATGAGCCACCTTGCGTCAACCTAGTAAAGCATGTGTCTACACTTAAATTTGTCTCCCACTGATGTAAGTGCCCCCTTACACTAATACAGTAGCACTACCTGCCTGAGTGGCGTTGAACCATGGTCAGTGTATTGAGTCAACGCAGCATGACTGTAAACACTGTGTTGTCTATGTTGACCTCAACAATCCTCCAGCAGCTTTCCCACAATGCCAGACACTGACCGCTCTGGTTACAGAACTCCACTGCATAGGGGTCACATATATTGGAAGGCCTCCTTCACATTGAAAACCCTGCACATTTTTGTTATGCCTTTTTCTGATTGTCAAGCAAGGAGAGCACAACTAGCAGCTCTCCATTGTTGTGTGCAACTGTCCAGCTGACCATGCCAGCTACACGCTCCAGACATGCTCCAGTTCGGAGTAGACAGGAGATATTAGACCTCCTGGGCCTGTAGGGAGAAGATGTTGTGCTAGCACTGCTACAGACCAGCCATAGAAACATAGACATCTACAAGCAGAGTGCACAGGGAATGCAGGAAAAGGGGTACGACAGGGACCAGCAGCAATGCAATGTCAAAGCAAAGGAACTGGAGCAGGCATACCACAAGGACAGGGAGGCCAACAGTCAATCTGGTGCCAAGCTGTAAATCTGCCACTTCTACAAAGAGCTACATGCCATATTTGGAGGAGACTCCATTGCCACCCTACAGACCATTGTCGATACCCCTGAGAAGTCTGAGCCACAGGCACCTGGCTTGAACAGCAAGGATGAGGAAGAGATAGAGAAGGATGGGTAACCAGGTCCAGCTGTGCCATGAGCCAGCACCTCTTTGAGACTCCACCGCATCCAGTCAGTCCCAGCAGTTGAGCACAGGTGAGCCTGATGAGGGGAAGGATCCTCAGGAAAGCATGTAAATTTATTTCCCGTTACACTGACGGTGCCCCCAACTTAACAGGACACAGTTATCGACTTTCATTAATTTGCTTGTCCTAGAGGAGGTAGTGGTGCAACAAGGAGAGGCACAGTTGCTATCGGCTTTTCATTCCACTATAGAGTTAGGCAAGAAGGGCCCTGTGGAGCAGTTTGTTTATGTGTAGTGGGATGTTCCTTGAATCCTGCTGAGAGATCTCACTGAAACTTTCATGGAGGTACCCTACAATCCTCTGCTGAAAGTTTCTAGGGATGGCAGCCTCATTTCTTCCTCTGTGGTAGGACATTTCCCATGCCAGTCAGCAATAACATTGGCAGGCATCATTGCAGTACACAAGCTAGCAGCATACAGGCCCAGGCAGCTTCAGGATGCCAGCAGCAGCTGTGTTCTCTCTGCTTTTTTCTCTGCCTCAGGAGTGAGATACCAGCTAAGATCACCACTGTCTGTGGAAAATAGAGCCAGTTTTCAGAGCCATTGCCCTATACTCATACTTTCATGCAACCAAGCAATTCCCTCCTCATTTCCATCATCCCTGGCAGGCCATATTCACCATGGCTGGTGCTGTGAGTTTCGCCATGCAGAAGCACTCCCAAGCAGATGTATCAATAAGCAGGCCTTGTTTAAAACTTCAGGGGAGCAAGGGAAGGGAGTTCTAAATCTTGATTTTCACTTTCTCTTGTGACTGAACTGACCATGGCACCTCAGTGTGTTTTATCTGCACTTGCTGCCATTGCAGCCTTAAGGGATTCCCCCTTCACACCCGCCAAACCCAGAGCCAGATGTGGAGGAGAAAGAAGAGGACTCGGGATGACATGTTCAATAAAAGCCTTCAATGCAGTGCTGCATCAGACCGTGAGCACAAAGCCTGTAGGGTGTACTTTGCAAACAGCCTTGAAAAGGAAAGAGTGGAGAGGAGAAAGGTGCAGGAAAAGGAGAGTGAGATGCACCTGGACATAATGGGACTTCTCCAGCAGCAAACACAAATGCTGCAGACTCTTGTGGACCTACAGGCTCAACAATCCCAGGCTTACTTCCCTCTGCAGTCCCTGGAGAACTCCATTTCAGTGCCTGCTCCCCCCACACCCCCACTCCCACAAATACACACACACACACCTGGCATCAGGGGCCTCATCACTATCACTACCACTCTACCCCAGGGGACTTTAAAAACAACCACACCTTCACATACTCAGACCTGTGAAAGCCAGGGCTGGTATATGTGTAGCTAAAATGGACATGAATGTTCTTTACCCTTCATAAGTTCTGTTCTATTAATTTATTACGTGGATAGAAAGCTGGCTAGATTGTAAGGCTCAACGGGTAGTGATCAATGGCTCCATGTCTAGTTGGCAGCCGGTATCAAGCAGAGTGCCCCAAGGGTCAGTCCTAGGGCCGGTTTTGTTCAATATCTTCATTAATGATCTGGAGGATGGCGTGGACTGCACCCTCAGCAAGTTTGCTGATGACACTAAACTGAGAGGAGTGGTAGATATGCTGGAGGGTAGGGATAGGATACAGAGGGACCTAGACAAATTAGAGGATTGGGCCAAAAGAAATCTGATGAGCTTCAACAAGGACAAGTGCAGAGTCCTGCACTTAAGATGGAAGAATCCCGTGCACCGCTACAGACTAGGGACCGAATGGCTAGGCAGCAGTTCTGCAGAAAAGGATCTAGGAGTTATAGTGGACAAGAAGCTGGATATGAGTCAACAGTGTGCCCTTGTTGCCAAGAAGGCCAATGGCATTTTGGGCTGAATAAGTAGTGGCATTGCCAGCAGATCGAGGGACGTGATCGTTCCCCTCTATTCAACATTGGTGAGGCCTCATCTGGAGTACTGTGTCCAGTTTTGGGCCCCACACTATAAGAAGGATGTGGAAAAATTGGAACGCGTCCAGTGGAGGGCAACAAAAATGATTAGGGAACTGGAACACATGAGTTATGAGGAGAGGCTGAGGGAACTGGGATTGTTTAGTCTGCAGAAGAGAAGAATGAGGGGGGATTTGATAGCTGCTTTCAACTACCTGAAAGGGGATTCCAAAGAGGATGGATCTAGACTATTCTCAGTGGTAGCAGATGACAGAACAAGGAGTAATGGTCTCAAGTTGCAGTGGGGAGGTTTACGTTGGATATTAGGAAAAACTTTTTCACTAGGAGGATGGTGAAGCACTGGAATGCATTACCTAGGGAGGTGGTGGAATCTCCTTCCTTTGAGATTTTTAAGGTCAGGCTTGACAAAGCCCTGGCTGGGATGATTTAGTTGGGGATTGGTCCTGCTTTGAGCCGGGGGTTGGACTAGATGACCTCCTGAGGTCCCTTCCAACCCTGATATTCTATGAGTCTATGATTCTATTATATTTTTAATGTATTTGCTTTAAAATTGCACTGATTTTTCTTTTCACTGCTTCTGTGACAGAACAAAATTCCATTATTTGGAACATAATTCATCTTTATTAGTTCACAACATATGCTGCAGAGTGCCTAGCAGTTCTGAAAGCAACCAATTACTTGTTATTGTACAATGTGACACAACTCATAGGATCTGTGACAAACACAGTGTAATAATCATACATGTACACCAAGCACCACACAATTCTTAACAGGCTCCAAAACAGCCAGGCCAGTCAGAGCACAGTATACAACAATGCATTACTGTGGCTCAGTGTTAAAGTGCTCTTTCAAAACCTCCCTGAACTGTATAGCTCCAGGCTGATAGCCCTTGTGTCTGGCTGTTTAAACTCAGCAGACAGCCACTCCAACTCCACCCCAGCAGCAACTTTTCCCCCTTTGCTTCACAGATCTTATGGGAGGACACAGCAGGCAGCTATAACCATTGGGATATTCTTCTCACTGAGGTGCAATCTTATGAGTAAACAACACCAGTGCCCCTTCAATCAACCAAAAGCAGATTCAACTATCATTCTGCACCTGCTGAGCTGGTAATTGGATCTTTCCTTGATGCTGCTGAGGTGGCAGGTGTACGGTTTCATGAGCCAAGGAAGCAAAGGGTAGGCTGGTTCCCCTAGGATCACTACTGGTATTTCAATATTGCCAATGGTAATCCGCCAATCAGGAAAGAAAATCCCTGCTTTCAGCATTCAGAACAGTCCTGTGTTCTTAAAGATGTGAGAATCATGCACCTTCCCTTACCAGCCCACACTAATGTCAGTGAAGCATCCCCAGTGATCCATTAATGCTTGCATAACTACAGTAGCCCTTTCTGATGATGTACTCTATGGCAAGGTGGTCTGGTGCCAAAACAGGGATATGCATGCCGTCTGTTGCTCCACTGTAGAACCCCATTGCTGCAGATCCATCCACTATGCCCTGCACAGTGCCCAGAGTTACAGTCCTGCATAACAGGAGGCAAATAATGGCCGTGCACATTTGCATGACAACAGCCCTTCCAGTGGATTTCCAACTTCAAAATGTTTTCCCACTGATTGGTAGTGAACTGGCATTGCAAGTTTCCACAGTACAATCGCCACTCACTTCTCCACTGTCAGTGCAGCTCTCATTTTGGTGTCCCTGCTAGGGTGAGCTCAGCACACAGACCCAAGAATGTGCCCTTGAGCATCTGAAAGTTCTGCAGCCACTGATCATCATCCCAGGTCTGCGTTACAATGCGATCCCACCAGTCAGTGCTCATTTCTTGGGCCCAGAAGCAGTGCTCCACCATCTGGAGCTGCTCCATGAATGCCACCAACTTGAATTGGTTCTCGCTATGTCCCACAGCAATCTGTCCTCCATGAAATCTGTTCCCCACTGATTTGGTTCTTCTTGCAGCTCTGGAAATACCAGAGGACTGTGCATCCTGTGGTTGCAACACTTACGACAATAGTCCAGAGCTGTGCTGGCTCCATGCTTCTGTCAGAGGGCTGGGCAGGTTTATGTGATTTTGAAAAAAGGCACAAATATTATGGGATATAGATGACATTATGGGATGGAATCAGTTGCATGCTGGGAACTTGACCCCTTGCTCCCAGTCACCCCAGAACAACTTATTTCGGTCCCACCATGCATTGCCAAAACTTCCTCTGGGTGGTGGCAGGTTGCGCACTGGGATACCTACCCATGGTGCACTGCACTATGCACCAATACAAGCACTCCTGGTGAGTACACACACCGCAGACACAAGAAGCCAAGTATGCACATGTACAAGCGATATACTAACTGCATCAGCTTTATGTCGACGTAACTTGCATTGACCAAAGTTTGTAGTGTAGACCTGCCTTGAGTTTCATTATATGTTAGGAAAGTACTGATCACACTGTACAAAATAGCATAACCTAAGTCAGTGGTTCCCAAACACGCTTGTGCAAGGAAAGCCCCTGGTGGGCTGGGCCAGTTTGTTTACCTACCACGTCCGCAGGTTCGGCTGATCGCAGCTCCCAGTGGCCGCGGTTCGCCGCTCCAGGCCAATGGGAGCTGCTGGACGCGCCGACCAGTATGTCCCTCAGCCCGCACCGCTTCCAGCAGCTCCCACTGGCCTGGGGCAGCGAACCGCGGCCACTGGGAGCCGCGATCGGCCGAAACCGCAGACGCGGCAGGTAAACAAACTGGCCCGGCCCGCCAGCGGCTTTCGCTGAACACGTGGCGGAACAAGTTTGGGAACCACTGACCTAAGTCATAAATAATAATAAACTGACACTTCTCTGGGTTCCATACACGGTGGGAAGTGTAAAAATAAAGCAAAAAAATCTGTTTTAATGGTCACTTCTGTCAGGGACAAGAAACAGAAGTTCCATAAGACTCTTGGGAAAGTCTGTCCACACACTTAATTAACAGCCCTGTTTTGCAAATCCAGTAATATATGCACATCACAAACAAACCAACAAATACAAAATGTTTGCATTGGAGGGACTTGGGGAGAAGAAATTACGTGTATTGGGAGTCCCAGAAAAACACAGGAGTAGCAACAGATGTAGAGGTGGCGCCTCTGGATGGAGCTGAGGTCATGGAAGGGGATTTGGATATAGAGTGTGCTCCAAAGCCATGAGCATTTACCCTTGATGTAGCACAGGTGATGTGTGCCCACATTCTTGGACCAGTGCTTCAAAAACACCACAACTGCTCTCTTGCCCAGAGGAAAGAAGGACCTTAATAAAAGGGAATGTTCATTTACATTGTGGTTGGGAGCTGGGCAGAGTTTCAGCCCAGTGGCAATAGAGCCATGGAGAAAAGGAGAGCTGGCCATATCTCAGAACTTGACAGCAGCACAGCACAAGATGAAAAGTCCCTTTGAAACAGCTTGGAGAACTTTGAACATTTGTGTGATGCTCAGGGGTACCAGGAATCTGCAGAAAATGGGACCTCCCAGGGTATGTCTACACTGCAATAAAATACCCACAGCTGGCCCATGTCAGCTGACTCGGGCTCGCGGGGCTTGGGCTGTGGGGCTATACTATTGTAGTGTAGACATTTGGCTTGGTCTGCAGCCCAGGCTCTGGGACCCTGGGGACAGAAGCATCCCAGAGCCCGGGCTCCAGCCCAAGCCAGAATGTCTACACTGCAATTTTATAGCACTGCAGCCCAAGCCTGGTGAGACCAAGTCAGTTGATACAGGCCAGCTTTGGGTATTTTATTGCAGTGTACCCTAAAATGTTTTGCCCCTGAAGGATCACTGCTACCTCTAAATTTTCTTTTTTCTGTTGCTCCCAAGGATAAACTTGGATCACTTGATGATTTCCTGTTCTGATCATTCCTTCTGGGGCACCTGGAATTGGCCACTGTCGGAAGACAGGATACTAGGCTAGATGGACCTTTGGTCTGACCCAGTATGGCCGTTCTTATGTTCTTATGACCTTTTTCCTCCCTGTTGCTACCATCCTTCCATTAGTACAAAATGTAGCACAGATGTCTGGGAAATTCAATAACAAGAACTATAAAGACCCAGGTTCCCAACTAGTGTAAATCAGCATAGCTCTGGCATTTCTGTTTCTGGTCCCTGGAAGAAGTTACCATTGAAATAGTCAATAGAGTTATGTTGATTTATACCAATTTTCTTTATTAAGTTTTATATACTTTAATGAAACTATTGATATGGTACTAGTTAAACAGTGGAGAAATACTGTAAAAACTCAGTGGAGCTACCCCAGTTGACACCAGTTTGGGCTCTTGCTCTAAGAGCCTTGTGCCATTCTAATTGGGCAGAATTCTACGCAGACCTTGCAGAGACATATATGACCATACACTGCTCAAGACAGCGGAGAGTCAGGCCTTAGGTGTCATTCCACTGGGATATAAACAAACACTTCCACTACTGTGAGCAGGTGAATCTCCAATTAGGATAAAAGATACCATGCCATGCAGACTGAACAAGATGCTGGGTTAAATATTCAGATGATCACTGGGAGATGGTGTTTTAATGGTGGTTGCTCTCATTGATTCAACAATCTGATGACGGAAAAACAACAACCTAAATCGAAAATCTGCATTTTAAAAAGGCATTGGACAGGAGAGGCACACAAACAATTGGCTAGACAGAAATCTGTAGTGGATATGGCTGCATAATGGAAGCCAGCTTTTCCTAAGAAAAAGACAGCAAAAGTGAACAATGTAGTGTGTCTCATATACATGCCATTCCTTGTAGCTGAGGTTCCAGTTCAAAGACTATCAGCATCACTTTCCTCCCCAAGGCTCATCTAGGTCATTATAACCTTTGCTAAGCAGAAGTACTACAGCTTGTGATAAAAAGGAGATTACAAGTATATTTGTTGCACAGAGTTTAGAATGAAAGGAATCAAAATTTCACAGGGCTATAACCATGATTGCAGTTAATTTAATTGATTGTTCAGATCCATTCTTCTTTGGTCTAGAAGGTGATTTGTATGATTCATACCAAAAATTAAGTTACATTTTGTAGAGACTACGCCCATCACATTACAGAATCTGGAATATCAGCCACCTGTTTACCAAACTAAAAGTCCTGGGAAAATTGTGCCTAATTCTTCAAACTTGTCCTCATTTGACCAAACTTCACAATGGATTCATGCACTACCCCTTCACATTTAAAGAGCCTGGTTTAAATCTGGCTTCAGGCAAATAAGTTTGTTGGTCTAAATTTAGCCTCTAGGAAAAGTTTATCCACATAAAAAAACCCCCACCACACAATTATGCACATGCCAGTGTAATTGGCAGACTCTGCTCAATAGAACATGAGACTGGAATAGCAGGGATGGTGCAGGTCAGTGTCAGGGGGACTGGCAGACCAAAGTGGGAAACATACACAGTGCCTGGTTCTCACCAGTGTCATCATCCTTCCCTCACTTTGAGGAACACTTACCCCTACAGTTTCAAAGCAGTGCATGCGGATTTAGCCACATAACAACACCTCTGAGTACTTTCTTTGAACAGTGCAGGAGTAACCATCGTGAAACATTTGTCTGTTCAAAAAAAATGCAGTTTACCCTCAACCAATATTATAAAGCAAAGCATGGGCTTTATCCACTTAATCCAAAGGTGAAAGGATATAGAAAGTACAGGGTGAAAATAATGAGACTGTAAAACGAGCCTTAGTGTTTGGCTCAATCAAAGGTATTGATAACAATTTATGTTAGAAAGAAGAAGCCATGCTAGTTATTGAGAGCTGTGATTTTTCAGGTGTCGTTACTCATGTTTAGTCATCATTTATTGTCACTGTTATGTATGCTCTGAAATACTCTTCAGATTTTGCTTGGTCGTCATTCAGGCAAAACCCAGAGATTTCAGTGGAAGTTTTGCATGCCTAAGGACTGAGTATATACAGAAGCCCGTCTTCTAAAAACTTCTATCACTTTGGGTAGCACCATGAGAGGTCCCACGGAAGTCAGCTGGACTATTCATGGAGTAAAGCACTCTCCAGAGGGCTGGACCAGCACTTCGCAATGCAGTCCACATAAGCAGTAAACAGAGCTGTCTCAAGAGCAGGGCAGGGACCGAACTGTGACTCAGCATCACAGTTCAGCTCCTGCTTCCCTCTTGTCCCATGAGGGAACTAATCTGCCCCAGTCCTTTCCATGACATAGTTTCCTACTTTCCCATCTACGCCAGCTCAGCTCTGCTGGTCAGCAAAGGATGTGGGGATGAGGTGGGTAGAGGCATCATAGCAGCCCACCAACAATTTCTGCCCCCACCACACTGGGTCTAGCAAGGTGGGCCGCCTAGGCTGAGGAGTAAACAAGTTCCTTCTTCCCTTGTGTGGGTATGCAGTGGGGTCACAACTGAGCCTACAACAAGAAAGGCGTTCAGAATCCCGTGTCACTGTAATTTCCCAGTTGCGTTATTTCTCTTGGCCATGTCACCCATTTCCAGATGCTGGTATTACTTATGACACTTCTACATGCAATTGCCACCAACTCTGTCCATTTCTATCTTCCATTTTTTCTCTTGTTACTTCCACTTCTATTATTTCTCTTGTCCATAAAGATACTCTAGGTTCTGTTCTTTTTGCAGTTGGTGTCAAAGTCCTCTTTACATTCTGTTGTTTCAAGATACCTCTGTCTCTCGGTGCAGTTTCTATTGTCCACGTCAGTATCCTTTCTAGGTTGCATTGTTTCTACTTTAGCTACTATGGCACAGGACTGAAACAATCAAGTTCTGCCTGACACCAGAGAAAAAGATGTAAGAAATCGAGAAGTGGGTATATTTTTCCTATCACAAAATGAGGTTTCAACAATAACAAATGTTTTGAAATGTTTTTATGTTCACCAAAATTTGTCAGTTTGTGATGGTGTGATAAATGAAAAAAAATCCCAAAATAATTTCAAAATGTTCCCATTTGGAATTGTGGGGAAAATCCCACTCTTCAATATTTTACTTTTCACCCAATAAAGTAGAGGGGGGAGGAAGACGAGAAGGGGAGGGTTGTTTTTAAAGTGAGAGAAAGTGGGATTTTTCCCATCAAATGTAAACAAAAAAACAGAACGTATTTCATTTAGAATTTTTTTCCTTCAAAAAAACAAAAAAGGTCATTAAGTATTTCAATTGAAATGAAAAAACTCTTATTTTTAAAAAATTATTAAACAAACTTACTATTTTACCTGCTCTACCTAGCATATCAATGCATAGAAATTTTAATAAGTGTTGCATATTACAAGTGAAATAGCATAATAGATTATCAAATTTCATAGTACATATGCATTTTACTTGGGTGGCAGCCATGCACAAACATATCATGAATCCTGACAGAAGAGATTTATAAAGATGCTGCGCTTAATACGTGTATACACACACACCTACATGCACACACAACATGGAAAGGAGCTATAGAAAAAAGCAGGAGCAGCTTCCAAAGAGTTTTGTTCTTTAATCTACTTAAAGAACAATTGTTAAAAAATATGACTGTTGAAAATAATCAACTGCTGCCAAGGCAAACGGCCAACTCCATAGAATTCCAAATGTGTCCAGGAACATATGTGATGGAGAGGGGAGTAAAGGATTACTTTTTGCACAGGGAATAATCTGCAGAATCTGCCCCATTTTTTGTGGTTACTAATCAAGTAATAATATATTAAAATATTTTACTTTTTTCATTAATACACTTATTGTCTGCAAACAGCACGGAGTATTGACTAAAAAAATGTCATCTACCTACTATATTCCTACACTGGGAAACAATGTTCATTAAAAAAATCCATGGAGCTAGTGATAAACTAGGTCTTCAAAGGAGCATGTGAAGAAGAAATCCATAAATACAGACATAAATTCATTTCAGATTTTTTGACAATATTAGATTTGTGTAAAATAAATTTGCTAATAAATTTTCAGTTCAAAGTTGCATTACTGAAGCTGTTTCTACATCTTTAAATAGTTGGAGAGGTTTGTTCTTGGCTAACCATTTGAATCATACATCACACCGGAGCTTTGCATAAACAATGATCAAAACACACTGGAAGAGTAATGAGGAAATGGCTAAACAACAGAAAGAAAGGATAATGATGAAATGTTGATTTGCCCCTGTGTGGCAAGCTTAAGAAACCTGTACAGAGAGGATGTCACCTTTTTTTTTTTAAATCAATGCGTGTACCAGAATTTGCTTTTGGCAAACATTGCTTAACTGCTGCTGTTTTCTATGAAGTCAATGAAGACTGAGTTAGATAATGAGCTGGCATGCACTTTTGAAATGTTTACTGTGTTCTTTAAAGTAAGGGGACATGCTGGTTCTTAAACTAATTTGGGTTTTTGTTGTTGGCTCCCCCGGCTGCTACTCCCCCCTTCTCCCTTGTCTTTGGAATAAACAAAAGATATTTTTTAATGTATCCAAAGATTCAGTTATACAATTGTATACTCAGTAGATTCCAAATGGCAAACAATTGGTACATGTCAATAGCCATATTAATTTCATCTGTTTTCTCTGTAGTTTACACTGAAAGAAAAAAAAATCTGTCTACTCGGGGTAAATGTAGCAGAAATATATTGTCTGAATGACAAGATATTCCACAGACAATGTAGTCTTTTACTTCTGGGTTTTTTGTTTGTTTGGGGTTTTTTTGGGGGGGGGGGGGCGGGGGGGAATGGTAGCAGCAATTCCTCATAAGGGGAAGCTGCACCCACCTTGCTCAATGCAGCGTTCAGGAAGGTTATATATGGGAATTTCCCACCCTTTGTTAACTAGGAATTTGATTTGAAAATGCAGTTTTTAATTCAAATTGGCATTTCCCGGCTTCATGCTGGCATGCACCATCTTGTTAAACAGTGAGCTCATTTGTGATTCCAGCAGTGTCCAATCTCATTGTCAGAGGTGATAAACCAGTTCCCATCCCACTTTCTTTGTGCCAAATCATGCAATATGTACTCAAGACTTGAGCCTGATCCTTTTGTAGCAAATAGGAGATTTGCCTATATGAGGACTAAGAAAGGAATGCAAGATTTGGCCTTGTTCTGAGAAGAATCTATAGGATTCGGTCTTAAATATTTTTAAAGTTTTATTTAGAGATCAAAGTTCCTGTACAAAGTTCTTGCCAAACTCTACTCTCTGTCACTTGCCTTCAATGTAACTACACATGTGAGTATACCAGATAGTATACCAGATAGTGAGTATACCAGACAGTGGTAAGAACCTACAATGGTTGCACTTTAAAAGTCCATTCTGTTTTTGGAAGGTTCTACCATTTCCTGAGAATATGCTGCTGGAAATAGGAATTGCTCTACCAGCAGAATGAACTTTTTAAGTGCAACCATTGTAGATGGATAGATATACATAGTTAATGAAGCAAGATTTGTCCTATGGTATTAACAGATCTTATGTGACTAACAGTGTTGCTTGACTCATTCACTTATACACCCATTATTTTAATTAAAATGCCTTTGAGATATAATTAAGCTGCCATTTTATTCCAGTTTGGGGGTTTCAGAGTTAAGCATACACTCAAACTCCCATTTAAGACAATGGTAAAATTCACATTGACTTCATTAGGTGGGAAATCAGACCCTATGGCTGAAAGAGGTTTTCACAATTAGTTCTATTTTGATCTTCTTTTTTCTTTTTTTAGGATGGTGCTTGAGAGAAAAGAAAAATCATCAGTTGCTTACAATTTCACATACTCTGATAGCTTTTGTTTAAAAATATAGCATTGCTACCTTTTAAAAATCAAAGGAGGTTATGTGCCATGCAAGGAACCCTAAATAAGAATTCATTCCATTTGCCCATATAAGTAAGAGAAGATGCAAAACATGTAGAGATTTTGATGAAAATGCTGAATTCAGGTTAATGGCTAGCTACCAGTGATTTCACTGTTCAGTCAATCAAGCAGTTGTTGGCTTTTGAAAGCTAGTGAACAATCAACTTTATCAAAAGGAAATTCACAAGCTACATCTCCAATAAATGGACAGCCAGAGCCCAACCACAGGAAGACAAATTCATGTATTCATACAAAACAGAATTCTGTGTATAAATTAAGGTAGTTACCAAAGCTAAACAATCTTTTATTAAAAATCTGCTGCATGTAATCCCAGTGCAGGACTTCAGTCCTCCTAAATCATTGCAGTTTGGTGCTTTTTGCAGACTGATGTTTCAGCATCAGTAAATCAGTGTTTCTGGCCTTCTAATGTTATTCCAAGAAATACTTTCTTTCAAAGGCTACATTTAAGGGAATGAAATGCATCTCGAGACAACTGCACTAGGTCGCTGTACTCTGCCTTATGTCTCCTACTGTCCTGAACAGAACCACGTCAGTTCCACTGTGTTCAAAGCACTCTATGGCTCTTCCTGGGGCTGAAGGACTTTGTCCTAAGAAGAAAACTGAAGAAAAATGTATTTACTGAGGGACAACCTACCCTAAATTCTCAATTAATGAGGGACTCATTGCTATATTTGCTTTCCAAAAGTTGCTCTAAGCATAACCTTTCATGAGTGATGTACCCAAACATTTGGATGCTAATACTTTAACTGTATCGCTGAATGTATTAACTTTATTTGAGGATATTGCAGATTACTTACTATATGTATTTTATTACTTTCAAACCAAACTTTGTACTTTTGGATAAGCATTTACCCACATGTACAGACACTCTCTCCTTAACCTGTGCATTATATAATTTTACCATGAGCTTTAATAAAAAATTAAATCTCAAGTTACTGAGATCTTCTTGAATTCCTCCAAATCTTGATATTGAGGGAAGCATCTCGAAGCTTTACTGAACATATCTACATTGCATGGGTTAACAATACTAGCTGAACTTTGAATGTCTTGTCCCAAGGTACAACAGAACCCAGTGCAAAACCTGGATACATTCTTTTGGTAGCTGTCTCTTCTTCAGTTTCCCCCAACGTGCTGCTCAGCAATTTGAAGAGGAACTCTTCAAGAAATTACAAGCTTGATTATGGACATTCTTTTTTCAGTGAACTGCTTGCTCATTTGATTAATACTCCAGATTACTCAACTGTATACCTCTATACATTGGGCCAGACTTGATTCACCATATGTGCCCTGTTCTGAAGACTTTATACTGGCTTCTTCCAGTAAAGATTTTGTGTTGATTTTAGAAGATCCTGGTAGTGACTTTAAAGGCAGGTTCATGGATTCATATCCTGCATTTCTTCTGTGCTTGGGTCTCACTTCCTCCCTCTGCTCTGAGCAGTTGTTGTTACCCATTTCATTATTTAACTTCAAGTCTTACAGGAACAAGCCTTTTCTGGATCCTTACTTGTGCTCCTGTACTGGGAAGTCCTGCACTAGGATTACTGACATACAGCAGATTTTTAACTCTTTGCCATCTGATCTCAGGAAATTTGAAAGTCTCCGCTTTCAAGTATGGATGAAGGATTTCTCTTTAGTGTCACACTCCACTAATCCTTTCATTTTGGTCTGTGAGGCACCTTGTTTGAAGAGCACTATATCAATTTTCATTGCATGGCTCTGTATTTATTAAAAGAAAACATTGGGGCTTCTCAGAATCCCACTTCACTACCCTGCACTAGAAGATATTTTACTCAGCTGCTGCTGTCTGCTGTCTTTTACATCTCAGCAAACAAAACATATGTGTTGCAAGGGTGAGGGATGTATTGCAAGGAGGAGGGGGAGGAAACTATGTTAAAATGGAATTAAGATTGAGAAAATGTATCAGAAACTTATAAACACTACAGGGCTGTTGTGTTTATCTCCAATTTTCTGGGTTTAATTTAAAAGAAATCCTAACATGTTAAACTAAGGAAATGTACAGATAAGGAACCCAAACAACATTAACTCCACCCTTTAGTAACACCATGCAATCACCGTGCAATTATGATTAATATTCATGGTCCCAAATTAGATAAATGGATTTATAAAGGCAGTTTTCTTTCATATCCCTCTTCCCCCTTAGTGTAACTATACAGAGCTTCAACCCAACCCCAAGCATCACAAGCCAAGCATAAAATTAAGAGAGGTGCATGCAGCCCATCAGAAGCCATGGAGATCCATACTACT
The DNA here is from genome assembly GCF_965152275.1 of Natator depressus. Classification (NCBI taxonomy): domain Eukaryota; kingdom Metazoa; phylum Chordata; order Testudines; family Cheloniidae; genus Natator; species Natator depressus. The sequence continues at coordinate 109,248,024 of NC_134239.1, forward strand.
CAGGGGAAAATGATAACAGACACTAGACAGGCAATTACCACTGTGGCATGCGATGCTGGATGGTGGGTAGTTGCCAGCAAGTGTGTCAGATCTATAGGCAGTCACAAACTTTCTTGAAACTGGTGAGCATGAGAACCCCCTTAAATTCAGACTACACAAGGGAGCAGTTAAATGTCCCTCTCTTTAATGACAATTATAGAAACCACAGCCCAACAACAGAAGCCACCATCCAAATCATGGATTAGCATGGCAAGCCTGGTAGGAGCTGGCCCATGCTGTCTGAGGCTTTTCCCTGGGTGTGAATGCACATGCAGGGGCTGGATTAGTGTTTGGTGGAACCGTCTGTGTCTGTGAGTCAGAAGTAGCCAGAAGCAAACAGCCAACTGGAAAGCCAATAGGCAACAAGTGAAGCCTTGTGAGAAAGCCAAAAGATCTTTTGGGTAGAGCGTTGGCTGGAAAGAAGCCTGGAATTGTGAGCAAAGACACTGACTTCTGTTTGATTTCTGCTGTGTTCAGGGAATCAGGAATTTGTTTTCATTATTTGTAAATAAACAGGATTGCATCAAAGAAATAACTGACTTCATCATAAATTTCTCCTCTGAATGGAAACAACCTGCAAGGCCTTGAACAATGGTAACTACTCAAGCTAAAAAGAGGTAACATGAAGGAGGAGAACTTTTTGGGCCTCTATATTGCAATTTGTTGTGTGTGGGTGCACTGCTGTGCCCACATAGGCTCCCCATAGAGATTAATGGGGAAAAGTGTGGGTACTACAGTCCATCTGTATGCAACAAACTGAAGGCTCATGGCCTTCATGATTATTAAGATGATTAGAACCTTTTTATCACATCCCCTACTGGAAAATTGATTTTCTTTAAAAGCATGATTCCTGATACAAGTGAGCTCACAACAATGTTATTGAGAGATCAAGGTGGGTGAGATAATGTCTTTTATTGGACCAACTTCTGTTAATGAAAGAGACAAGCTTTCAAGTTCCACAAAGCTCTTTCTCAGAACCTTCCCCAGACGTGAAGAAGAGCTCTGTGGAGCTCGAAAGTTTGTCTCGTTCACCAACAGAAATTGGTCCAATAAAAGATATTACCTCACCCACCTTGTCTCCCTCAGACACTCATACGACTACAACAACACTGCAGACAACAATATTACTGTTAAGTGGAGTTTGTTGAAATTCAGGAACAACAGTTGAACATTTCCAATGACAGTTTTCCCTCTTTATCAACCTCTTCTGTTGTGAAATACAGCACCATCACCTGTTCATTCAGTCACAGCAGGTATGTATCCAGAAGAACACCACCACCTAGCCTTTTTTGGTCTCAACCCCTTAAGTGACTAAAAGGAAATCAGTGGTTCATGTGAAAGAATTATATATTTTACAGGAACTTTAATAAGGAGTGAATGGTGGCTTTGCAAAACTTGTTAGGGAGAGACATGGTGTGGAGAGAATCCAGCTGAAGTGAATAGGAACCGTGTTCCTGCCACTCACAGGAGAAACTGATCTTTAACGGCCAATTTAACAAACCATGCAAGTTTTGAATTCAGAATATGGAGAATCCCTTTGGTTGAGTAAAAACTGGCCAATCCAAAGAGTTGATTCTGATGGGAAGGTATGCTGAATCATATATGGGCAACCTATGCTTTTAGAGAAGTCATTGGTTACTACAACTTTAGCTAATTTTTTTACTAATTTGAATCAGGTAAATAAGACATTATAGAGATGGTATAAAATAGTTATTTATTAATGACAATTTGACTTCAAACATATGCTCATTTATTACATCAGTACATTGTGAAAAACATTTTTAAATTTCCAGTAGAAACACAGATGAAGTTTTTTAAAGGCAAGCAGAATTTGGTATGAATTTAGTTTTATACAGTTAGGCCCTGATCCAACTCGAAAGACTTCCACTTACTTGAGTGCAGTTTGGATCAAACCCTGAATTGAGTATGAACTGAGTAAAGACTTCAAGGTTTGACCACCATATTTTTTTTAAAGAGGGTCCCTATGTTTGTGCACAAATATCAGGGCTACAAAAAAATAAACAAGACCAGCTGCAAGTGATACTACCTGTGCTACTGAAGTCTATCCTAGAAGTGAGCATAACTGAAATTCGGGAGGAGTCTCCCAACTTGAATGTTACAGTGGATACAGTCTATTCAAGAGAGAGAGAAAGTATTTTACAAGATCAGTGAGATACACTCTTATCCTATTGTATCTTGGAAAGGCTTGGGTTAAGGATACAGTCAGTTTCAAAACAAAAGAGAGAATATACTGGACATCTACAACCCTGAGGGTTCAAGGTCAAGAAAACTAAAGATCCTGGGACCAGCTATTGAAGAGTTTGAAATCCCAGTTTACTGTACTCATGAGGGATTTTAAACGGTCAGGTGTTTGTTTAGTAATGAATACAGCCAGACCTGGACAATCTAAAAGAGTTCTAAGTTATAGTAAATAGCGAAGTGTGTGACCCAGAAAGCAGAGAATTCCACCAGAGGGGAAGCCATTGACTGCTGCCTCAGGGTAATAGAAGCTTGGTGGATAATTATGATGCAAAATTTCAAATCAACCTACTGAAAAGTAGGTTAATAAAACACAGCAGTACAATGATAGTAGAGTTCAACCAAGCACCTATTGAGCTTTAGGACAAAATTTTCAAACATAACTACGGATCCTGGGTGTTCAACCTGACCCAACTTAAAGGGGCCTGATTCTCAGAGGATCGACGCTTCCTGGAAACCAGGCTTCCTCTAAGGTGATCTCAAGGCAGGCACTCACTAGATTTTTTTTAAAAGTCTGGCTCTCCTGGGTATTCAGCAAGTGGAGTAGTATTACAATTCCTAAAGGAGGAAGAAGGCTAGAGCAGAGATGGTAAATGATTTCCACCAGGTCACTCAAGCAGTCAATGACTAGAAATCGAACCCCGAGGGATGACTGTGGTCTGCTATAACCACTCGTCAACATACCCTCCCATTTAATTTAACATTCTACAGCACCAAGTATATTTTTAAATATTTAATTGTGTGCTGAATAATACTTTCCTCAGATCCAAGCATAATTAATCTTTTTAATATTGGGTCTATCTCTTTCATAAGCTCCTCTTAAGACAGCAGCAAAATATTGCTAATAATTTTGAGTTAATATGTGTTTAGAAGGTCATGTAAGGCAATTGCTGGGAGGATTAAAAGATTTTCTTTCGTCCAGAGCCGCCTTTGTCGTAAGAAACGAAGGTAATTTAAATCAAGGATTTAGTCAGTCGAACCGGGACAAATCAACGGAGTAGAGATCTGAGAACTTGAAGCAAGAACACATTAGGCCAGCAAGTTTACAAAGGAAAGGTTCTCCAAACTCACCAGGCCACTGAGACAAAGTTAAGCTGAATGTTTAAAATTCTTCATTCTTTTAAATTAAGGGCAACAGTGGACATCTTGTTTCTTAATTATTCAGCAGACATTCTCTTATGGATACCTTCTTAAAGTATCATGGGTAAAGTATGGTAGCTGGCAAGTCACTTGAGTCACTAACACCTCGAGGTGTTTCTGACACACACGTGCTTGATTTTGTACTTAATAACTAGCCAGATTTTGAGGGGGGTGAACGAGAGAGATTCCACTGGTTATTGCTCAGAAATAGTTGTCCATTGATATTAATGACAGAATTAATTCTTCCGTCTAACAAGTGTTTGTTAATTATTTGTGTGTGGGAATACATATGAAAGCCACACAATATGGTTCTCTATCCTCCTTAGAGCTGACTGAATAATTGATTTTTCTAGTCAGGGACCAAGCCAAAAAAAATCCCCTCCCCCCCCAAAATTTTTGTTTTCCTCTGAACCAAAATTGATTTTTCCCCCTCACCAAAACTATCCAAAAATTGTAAAAAATTCATTTGGGGGATTTTGTTTTGTTTTGGGTTGCTTTCAGGTGTTTTTCACCTTTTTTTGTGTTTGTTTTTGAACAAATTAGCTAAATTTCAAAATGAAAAATCAAAACATTTTGAAACAAAATAGCCAAAATGAACAGTTCTGACAGTCTCAAAAAAGTTTCCCTTTTTTTCTTTTAGAATTATTCACTGAATTCTACCCAATTTTGTAAATAGTTTAGGTGCCCTGAAAAATGTACTTGTCGGTGAATTTACTATTTACCAAAAAAAAAAAAAAATGCACCCAATCTTCCTCTAGTAGCCAGAACAGAGGTTTATGAGTCTGCTACTGGTTTTGAGCTGACAAAGTTGGGTCTTTTAGCTCAAACAGTAGGGTCCCACTTATAGAGCCAGATGTTCTAGCTTCCATTTCTTCTGCCAACAACCCACCCAGGCGTGTCACATTTCAAGAGGTGGCCTGGAGGGAGGATTAAGCTGTGATGGATCTCTGAAATTGAGGATCCACCCGGGGCACCACATTATACATACATGCATAGGGCTTAATCCTGTCCTGGCTGGGTTAGTGAAAGGGACTGGAGACACTGCTCAGTGTGTCCTCTGCTAAAGGAATCTTGTGAACAGGACAGGCTGGGGAGTATGCACTGTGATGCACCTATGGTTGCTTGCATCTGAGCACAGAATACACACTAACTGCAGATCATGCCTGCTTGGGGAAGAAGTGAATAGGCGCGTATATTAACTGCCTTCTCTCCTAACTCTCTCTCAAGTGCTATGGACAGGTCTTGCCATATTTGCTTGGGAAGAAAAGGCATCCTCTTACCTCCCCTCCCGTGCAGCACAGAGCAGGACTTTATACTGCATGATGTGCAGAGAAGAACATAGCACATTTTAAAACATATATGCAAATTCCAGCCAAAGTGATAAACATCTCAAGGGTTCCTGAACTGAAGTTCTCCTAAATTCATGCAGTTACAAGTGACCATAAAAGCCTATTGCGTCAATAATCCACAAAGAAGTTTATAATACACCTCATTAGAATCATCATAGAATCTTGTGCTAAAAGCGTTGCTAGAATCCTTGTACCAATGATCCACAGATTATAAGAGGGACCTATAGACTTTCATTAACATTTTTAATCATTGTCTGGAAAAAATGCAAAAGAATTTGACATATTAAAGTCTATATTAATGTAAAGTGTGACAATGAGATTCAATTTAGAGCCCTAGCCTGCAGTCATTCCATGTAATTAATTCCCACTGAAATTAGTGAAATGTAAGTGTGAACTGGTTGCTGATCCCAAAATGCTCAACTATTAAGAAATTCAACATTTACGCCTCTTATCCATCTTTGTGTCTAGATCACACCCCCATACATTGATCACAAACCCCAGTAATACCTAGATACAGTGGATATTATGAAGACTGAATGGAAGCAATTAACTTGGTGTGGCCTTAAGTCAGATCCTAATTGTTATTTGTGTGTAGTTTGTGTGTTAGTAAGTTACTGCTGTAGGGAATAGCATTAACAATAACAGGGTGAACTGAATATCAACCAAATGATCGTGCCCTCTGAACGAATCATGTTAAAATTAGAATAAGGCAGCATCTACGCTGTGACTGTGTATGTTCCAAAGTTCATTGCTAATAATACAACTTATATTGGAATAAATCAAAACCTAATAAATCTTGTCCTTAATATAGCCTTCGGTCCTGTGACATTTTCTGTCACTCTCAATCCTTAAAACTGACCTCTAAAATACACAAATTGCAGCTTTTTTTCTGTATGCCCCCCAATCTAGCAGAGCACTTTAGCATATGAGCAGTCCCATTGAACAAGGATTATTAAAGCTAACTCAGTGTGGTCTTCAAATGCTACAGCAAAATGTCATTTGAACAAGTGAAGTCAATGGGAGTATTTACATGCTTAAAACTTAAGTACATACTTAAATGATGTGCTGGATCAAGGACTATATATTTAGACCATTTCCAAATGAGTTAGCTTTGCCGTAATGAAACTGCTGGAAAAAAATGGAAAAAAATCTGCGTACAGTGCCTATAACCACAGTTAAAGAGATTCAGAAATTGGATCTAGCCAATGTATGGCTTTACCCTAGTAAACCATACTGCCACCTTAGATACTGCAACTTTGTGAACAGATGTTTTGAAGCATTATCAATAGGATTACTGTAGAATTTACTCATCATAAATCAGCATACTGCAGTGGCATTCCTGCTGGGCAGCTAATATAGCCTGCTCCTAATGTTCAGTCCGTAAAGTAGTTCACATGAGGATGAGTGTGCTCACTACTCTTTGACATGACAGTTTGATGCAGCCTTTCAAGGCCACGTTGGCTTAGCCTAACTTGCCCTTGTTCAAGGTCACACACCAACCAGTCCCAGTGAGCTGTGAGTGTTGCATACATGGAACACTGGAACAATCAGAAGACACATTTGTTAGACCCAATTTAAAACCATTTATCACTTGCATTAAGATACTAATCATTATCTATCAAGTACCAACACTGTGTTCGATGTGGTGCAGGCATATACAACGATGAAGTCCCTGCATATAAAATGATGGCCTTGGTCAGTCATAGACAAAACACCTAAAACATAATACACTGGTACAACAGAACAAGCTTGAAGTAGTGAAAAAAAAATCTCAATTGTCAAGACTGTTAGCGAAGTTGTTATCATTTTTATCCAGCACTGTACTTTAGAGCCTGTCTGGTACCATATACCTCCACTAAGAAATGAGGCTCAGCCATACCAAATCCATTAACATCCACTAGAACAGCTGGCACAAAATGATATTAGATGGGCTCACTAGCAGCGTCTTCCAGAGAGCAGTTATATAACCACAGGTATTGTAAACAAGAAATGCTTCGGAGAGGGAGTGAAATGGTGAAATGGAAGATAACTGCGTGAATTCCAGCAAACAAAAAGCATTTGTGTGCATCCACTTCTTATTTTTGACTAGTCCCCTATGGGGAAAGAGCTCTGACTTCAGGTTGGAATTTTCCCCTTGGTTATATAAGCTTTCCCCTTTTCAATCATTCTCCACAGCAGAAATTGTGTCAGTTTACATCAACCAGATATTTCCCAGAAACTCAGAGCAACCAATCTTGATGACCTCTCCATTACAAGGTTTCTTTCTTTCTTTAAATCATAACCATGAACAGGAAATCCCAAGCCAAGCGACTGTCTGCACACCCAGCTCTGCGACACTGAGGCACTCCTGGACAGGTTGTCAAAAGAGGTCATCATGTTCTGAGTGCTGAGCGCTTAGGAAAAGCTGGCCTGTGCCCAGGTGCTTAGAAGGGAGTTGTTCTGACTCAATTATAGAAAAGCTTTTTGACTTGCAGTGCAAGAGCTTGAAAACTTGGGGTTCTCCCCCAAAGATCAAGGGCAAGCAAGATGGAAGGACACCAACATTCCAAACATCTCATCAAGAACCCAGCTGAAGAACCCAGTGGCTTTTTCATTCTCATGGAAAATATGATCCACTTTGAATTGCATCCATACAGCACATGGCAGATGCAGCTACCTTCTCCATAAATGGGGACTAAGACAAACTCCTATTTGAGACTGGGGAGACAGACTTCAAATTATGGAACGCCTCGTCAATCAATGTCCTGAACAATCATATCCTGCTAGTATTTCTGCCATCTACTCTGCGTCACCTGAAGCAGTTAATTGGATTGCCAACTTGGACAGCTTGGACATCTCACATTGCTGTTTCTAGGCCCCATGAAAGAAGGACAATGGGAACTGAGCTCTTCTGAAAAATTTGACCCTTAGTTACTAAGTTCTAATACCCTCATTATTAAAGACCAAGGGGCCTGGTGTAAATTGTCATGGCTCCACTGAAGTCAACATATCTGACAGTTTACACCAGCTGAGGATCTACCCCCAGATGGCATGTATCTGCGTGGGTATACAAAAGAAAGGAGAAGAAACAACCTGCCCTTCTTTCCAGCCCCTTTCTTTCCCTGTGCAGGGACTAGTTACATCTGCAGTCCCTTTGCTCGCCTAATTTCAGACTGTTCCCTACTAGTGCCCACAACAAAAGGAGTTCCAGGGGCATAGTCCATTGTCCGTGCTGGCTGGATGTACAGTAACTCCTCACTTAAAGTCATCCTGGTTAACATTTTTGTTATTAGGTTGCTGGTCTATTAGAGAACATACTCGTTTAAAGTCACGCAATGTTCCCTTATAAAGTTGTTTGGCTCGCCCCGCTCCACCTGCCCGCCCGGTGCTCCTGCCGGGGAGCAGGGTTGAGGAGTCGGAGCTTGCCCCATTCCGCCCACCTGGCGTTCCAGCTGGGGAGCCGGGTCAGGGAATGGGGGCTTATCCCACTCCGCCCGCCCAGCATTCCAGCCGGGGAGTGGGTAAGCGCCCAACCCCGCTCCCCAGCAGGAGCGCCGGACAGGTGGAGTGGAGCAAGCCCCCGCGCCCCGACCCCACTACGCCGCGCCTCAACCAAGCTTCACAGTCATCATTGGTGAGTACAGTATTAAATAGTTTGTTTAAAATTATTTAAAACTTATACTGTATATGTATATAATGTCTTTTGTCTGGTGAAAAAAAATTCCCTAAAACCTAACCCACCCATTTACATTAATTCTTATGGGGAAATTGGATTCGCTTAACATCATTTCGCTTAAAGTAGCATTTTTCAGGAACATAACTACAACGTTGAGCGAGGAGTTACTGTACTGGGAAGCAAATACATGCTGTGTCCTGATAAGGGGTAATGCAGTAGGCAGATTCCCTGGCATGCTGTGGTGCCCCACCGAGGGATTGTACTTTGTTGAGACACAATGTCTGTAAAAGCCCCCCTGAGGTGACTGAACACCACCCACACCAAGAAGTATGGTTCAGTTCAGGTAATGTCCCCACAAGTTCACATACTTATAGAAAAGTATGGAGGATTCACCCATCCCTTCTTCCCCTTCTGTGTACTGATCACTTCTATTCTCTGGATGAAATCAGCAGCTGTGAGAGCCAGAGAAGAAAGGGGCAACATTTTTTCTATTATGAAAATTCCTTCTCTTCACGCCGTTGGGCAGCTGTGAGAACAATACCCCTCTCCATCACCAGTCAGCTTTTGCAGTTGCTGTGTCTTACTCTTTGGAACCACACATATTATATACAATGTAAAAGTCAACCAAAGTCTACAAATTCTAAATTAAAGCACTTTAAACAGATGTGTACTTAGAAACAGAGCTATAATCATGTACTGTACTTTGTGTGCTTAAATAGTGCACGTAATATAGTTCACTGTAATAACTACTCAATACTCAGGTTTCTAGCACGTTTGGAGGATATAGACAGGAATTAAATTTCAGTCCTGGAACTAGTACTGGAATACAGCCAGTCCCATATGATTCATAAAAATTCCCCTGTCAGAATGATGTGTCCTGCTGTCTTGATGCCTTGACCAAGTTTCCTGAGGTTCTTGTTATTATTAAGGTTCTGAGTGTTAACAAACTTAAGCTGAAAGTATTTTAATCTAGCACCATCCATACTGAAGCTCCAATTAGAACCTTTGAAGTTGTTTCTCCATCATGCATATCATTTAATGTCATCTCTGTTTGTATTTTTAGTCTTCTGCTCTATAAAAATGAATAAGGCAATTTTAAAATAGATAACGGAAAAGTACGCATTTATAACAAAATGGCAACCATTACCATCCCATCAAATTACACTTGTTAGCTGTAACCCATTGTCGAGAACCATAATTGGGTAACTATTATTTTTAGCCTATTTCTAAATATTCTTCAATTCTACAGTTCTCTAAAAAAAAACCTACAGTTCTCTACAAATTATATTAACTTCCCTCAATATACATACTCAAGCTTCTCTGTTTCCATTCATGTTTCCCAGCTGTCCTTGAAACTGAACTGAGGTCATCCATGTTTGTTCTTATTTATGGATTTGCTGGCTTTTTTGTGTTTGTTTTTTACTTTCCCCTAGTTATTCTGTGTGGGAGTATCAGAGTGACAATATGTCAGAGCATTTGGAACAAAGATGGTCAGAAAAAGTGGAATTTTTGAGTGTTTTGCATTTTCATCAAGTCCCTTCTAATTTTCTAGACAGCTATTGAAAGAATAAGAAAAATTAATCCCTATTATAAAGTAGTAACTCTTTTTAGGATTATTAAGTAGTCTCTACGCTCTCATGGAAATATTGGTCCCCCTTACTTCAGCCGTAAGCTTTAGCCAGCAGATGGTGAATGCTCCCCTCACTCAGACAATCTGCAAAGCGTATTACACAGCATGGTTCTCCTGCCACCCCCATATAATATAGTCCTATCCTGGCAGTATTCTTGTGGAAGAGGATGTACCAGACAGCATCTGTGATTTCCCCTTCTTGCACTGACAGGGCAGGATTTGGTCCAGGAAAAGGGAAACATGTGTTCGGAGACCCTACGTTCTTAGGGTATGTCTACACTGCTCTTAAACACCCACACCTGGCCCATGTCAGCTGACTCAGGCTTGTGGGGCTCAGACTACTGGGCTGTTTAATTCTGATGTAAATGTTTGGGCTCAGGCTGGAGTCCGAGCTCTGGGACTCCATGAGGGGGGGAGGGTCCCAGAGCCCAGACTCCAGCCCAAGCCCTAATGTCTACACTGCAATTAAACAGTCCCTTAACCCAAGCCCCACAAGCCTGAGTCAGCTGACATGTACCAGCCACAGGTGTTTCTGTGCACTGTAGGTATACCCTTTGAGATTGAATGCATCATAGATGTGAGGGCTGATATTTTCAAAGCCATCCTTAAATTATTTGAATGACTAATTCCCTTAAAAGCAGTATCAACTGGATGTACCAATCATAGAATATCAGGGTTGGAAGGGGCCTCAGGAGGTCATCTAGTCCAACCCCCTGCTCAAAGCAGGGCCAATCCCCAATTTTTGCCCCAGATCCCTAAATGGCCCCCTCAAGGATTGAACTCACAACGCTGGGTTTAGCAGGCCAACGCTAAAACCACTGAGCTATCCCTCCCCCCTCCCTTAATAAGTGTCCAACCAAACCTGCCCCTACTATCCCCACCTCTTTGGCTAACACAGCTGGTGCAATTTTTGAGAAGGATATGGTGCAAGAAGAGGGGCACTTGCTGGAAGGAGACCAGAACTTAAGTGTTGTGTCTCTGCAGTCTGAATTCTAGTTTAAAAGTCAGGTTCCTCAATAAGCTTCAAACAGGTAAAACAGCCAAAAAATCACCTTAACCAGTTAAACCAGGTGGATGGCTGCTTTGTTTCTCCAGAGGGGCTCAAAGAAGGGAAGTTTACCAGTGCATCTGGCTCAAAAAGTGTTGAGAAGGAAGAAAAATCCACATTTTCAATAATAACATATTTATTTCTCCAAAGACTCATTTATTGTTTCAGAGAAACTATCATGCTTCACTCTGGCGATAATGTGATCTTACTCAGACAATAATAAAAATGATCTAATCTGATTTTATGATTGCTCTTTTTTTGCTGTATTTAAGCAACACCAAACCACCACAGACATTATAAAATCAAGCTGCTTTTCCATGGGGTTTTTTATTCCATTTTACAGCTGAATTGACTGAGATACAAGGAAGACAAGTTACTTGCCCTGGACCATGCAGGGTGAGGTTTGTGTCTGTGCACAGGGGTGAATTCTTAGTGCACATTTGGGTCCAGATCCTGTATTCCTTGCACAACCAGTTCTCCCACAGACTTCACTGTGTGTTTAACTGGTCTGACTTTAGTGGGAGACATGTGGGTTTCCCAGGAATCAAAGATCAGGTCTTCAAAGACAGACCTCTCTTGCAGCTTTCATTATTAGAGCGCATGCTGCCTCTTGCATAAGCCACTCTTCTTAGGAGTTTTAAAAGTCACACTTGACTGAAATATTGCATTTAAGTTCTCTGTCCTGAAGCCTAATTTTTCATATTTGAATCCTTACTACTTTAAAAATAAAAATAACAATGTTATACCAGGGCAAATAAATTAAAATGAACATTTTCCAATGTTCCCTAATGTGGAAAAAGTCCAGTCTTTTCATGCCAAAAATTCGTCATGTGAACCAGAGGATTTGGATGCATTCAGAGGAGGCTGGTGACATGTGCAAGCAGGTAAGGAAAACAGTCATGGGATCGTCAGATCAGACCCAAATCATGGCAGAGTCACATTCTGTCAGCTGGATATTGTTGGAGGCCATTGGATCTTTTGACCATAAAAACGAATACCTGACAAGTTATTTTCTTTAGGAAATTCCATCTAGCTCGCTCTTCAAAATTAACTTTGCAGGAGGGTGCTTAATGTATGAGCCTGGGCGCAACTGGATGCACATCAACAATTTGAATTGCAAAGGGTCCCTGAACACTTGCTTTCTTGAAAGGCTGTTGTGAGGATTAACTATTATGGCCCAAATTGTAGCCAGCCCTTGCATGGGTGCATGGTGAGGGGGAAGGTGCAATTCACCCATTGTCATTAATTGCCATTAATGAAGAACAGTTTATAGGCTCCCTGGCATAGGGACGGCTTGTACCACACCTAGCACAATTAAGCTAGCCACATATCCAGACTGCGCCCTCCACAGAGCAAAAAAGAGACTGCTCCCCTTTCAATCTGTGGAGGGCAAGTGGCCTCGAAAAGTGGTGGGGGAGTAGGTATGCCAAGGAGAGCGGAGCCTGCTGGCTGTGGTGGAGAGCACAGGTTGTATCTTCCTGGGAATTGCACAAGTTCTCTCCGCCCCACATGCCAGGAAGCTCCTGAATGCATAAGCCCTGCTAGAATTCCCCCTAAGGTGATGCAACCACATGCTGTCCCTAGTGCATGTGGTCCCTTCATGATATCGCCTGGCCCTTAATGGGTTGTGTTTGAACTTAGTTGTAATTTAGGTGCTATCATAAAATACTTATTATCTTGCTTGTTACTGGACAACTAAAGGAAAGGGTCAGACTGTCAGCTGGTGTAAATTGGCATAGCTCCTGCAAGGACAACTGAGCTGCTCCAATTTGCCCCAGCTGAGAATCTGGTCTAAGTCTCTATAGACTCAATACACAGCACTGGCTCCCTAGGAACCCTTCACAGTCTATTAGATTAGACTCCTAATATCTGAAGGTGAGATTTTCAAAGGCTCTTAAATGAATTAATACTTGGGCTCCTAAATCACTTAGATTCTTAAAAATCACATCTTTATAGGAAATTAAGTCCCTATTGCACACAACAGATTGTAAGATTAAAAAAAATACACATTTGAATAGTCCCTAAAAATGGCTGAAATATATATTTACATAAGAGAATACAGTGGCAGCATATACTTGTCAGATAAAGTATTTATTATAGCTGTTTCATCTCTGATAAATAAAATCTCCATAAAAGAGTTGCTTAAATAGTTAAACTAATTTGTTAGGGCCCCATTCAGGAAAGCACTTACGCACATGCTTATCTTTAAATGTGTGTTTAAATGCCATTTACTTCAGTGGTACTCACGCAGTTGTTTAACTGTTGTTCTGAACAGGGGGGTTTCCATGAATTGGAAATTCACGTGATTATCTAAAAATAATTTTGGAGAATGAGGCCCTACATGCAAGAATATCTGTAAAAGGGAAAAGTATAGCTGATGGGCTGAAAGACAGTCAGCTTTCTTAATGCAGGGATTAATAAAAGAGAAAGTTTTTATACAAAAAGTCCTGGTTTAGGACATTTTTTGTACACATATATTGTCTGTTTCTTAATAGAGGTCTCAGTCCTGCATTCCTTGCACAGCAAAAACTCCCACTGATCTCTTTAGGAGATTTAGTTGCAGTAGTAAGTTAGGACTGGGCCTAAAGGGGAAAAAAGGGTTAGTAATGTGTTAGAAACATTTTAAGGTTTATTAATGAACACAACACAAACCTCAGAGTCAGAACCAAGTGAACATTCTGAGAAACTCCTATTGGGGAGTAGTGTTCTGGTGATGGCATGCAGAAAAAAATATATAGTGCAGGAAATCCTGACCCCAGTGGGAGTTTTCCCAGTAACTTCAGTGGAGCCAGGACTTCACCCAGCAAGAGATCTGAATGCCTGTTCTTGTAAAGGATGGAAGGAAACAGTTCAAGAGACATATGAGAAGGGAGGGTACAGATGGAGGAAATAAAAGCCAATTGCAAAGGCTTAAGACAACATTTAAGAAAAGGCAGAATAGGTTGCGATAGAAGCGGCTAACAAAATTTTAACACCTCCCAACCAAAAGGCAGTGTGCTTATAGGCAGCAGCGAAAGAGTCAGTCAAAATGTCATTGCTCACTATATTTTCTATTATCTGTGTTTAGCTAAGATAACCTTTTATCTTGTGTCTCGGTTACTGCAACATCCTTCTCTCTGGCCTTGACAAACACAAACTTGCCCCACTCATATCCCTTCACAACGTTGCTGCAAAGATCATTTTCCTAGCCTGTCCCTGTGACCATGTCACCCCTCTCTTTGCATCCCTGCGCTGGAACCGCTTCTCTATTGCATCAATCATAAGCTACTTGATTCACTTCCAAGGCCCATCATGACTTAGCCCCACCCTACTTATCATTTCTTGTTCAGTATCAAAAGGTTGACTCTCACCTCCAGTTGGCCCATTATCCCACCCTCCATCATCCCTTGTTAAACTGTCAAACAGGCACCTTCATGTTTTCTCCCATGCCACCCCTTGCACCTGGGAGAAGCCGCCTGTAAGCATCCTCAAAGCTACCTCAGTGCCCTCCTTCACATCACTCCATAAAACTCTCCTTTGCCGTAAGGTCTACAAAAACTTGACAATAGTTAGGCTGCTGGTGTGCTGATGCCATAGCCTAGCATGCTAACCAATGCAGTCCCATCACTTCCTTGTACTCCCCCATCCATCTGTCTGTAACCACCTGTTTCCTCTTCTCTTATACTCAGATTGTCAGCTCTTTGGGGCAGAGAATGTTCTTTTGTTGTGTGTTTGTACAGCTCCTAGCACAATGGGCTCCTAGGTGCTACTGTAATACAAATAAATAATAAAAGAAAGAAGAAGAAGAAGAAGAATGCTCAGTTTGCAGCCAACACTAATGCAACAACTATGTACATTAAACTACGTTAACATTCCTTCAACACACATATGCTAAGGCATAGGTGAGCGCTAGTTTTAGAAGGATTCGATTTTTATCTGTAAATGTTAGTAGATGTAGATTTCACTGTGCACACACAAGCCGATGACAAAATAGAGATTTACAGATAGGCAAAGTAAGAAAAAGGCACTTGAGAACTTACTAGAGTTTGATTTCAGAATACTTAACTTTGTATATTTTGAAACGGAATGTTGAAAATTTGTGTTTTAATGGCCACAAAACTTTAACTTTTTGATTCTCAATGTCCACTATCATTAAATTATTGTCTGAACACACACTCCTCCCCACACACACACATAATTCCCTGCAACTGTGAAAATTTAAATCGATAAAAAATGAAAAAAATACTTAAAAATAAACATCAATGTTATCCATTGAAATTATTTTTTTTAATAAAAACTAATTCTCCTAAGCCTAACCGCAGCCATCTCTAAACCACCTGCAGGTGCCCCTGTGCCAGAGGTCAGCTAGGCCTGTTTTCCCCAACTGGAGAGGGACAGAGTAGACAGTGCATGAGAAATTAGGATCTGGCCCTCAGCATTTTCCACCAGTTACCATGCAGCGACTTGTGAAATTATCCCAGCTTTCTCCAAGAAATAGTAGGTAAATGTGTGGTAGCTAAATCTGGCTGGGAAATAGCTTTTGTTCCCACAAAAAAATGACAAACATGAAAAAGGTTTTCTTTGGATCAAAATTTTTCTTCAAAAAAGAATGTCTTCAAAAATTTTTAGCCAAAAACTGAACAATTTTCAGTTTTCTTATGGATAAAAACCTGAAATTGAATTTGAATATTTGATACTTCCTGTGGAAATTTCTGTTTAGGCAAAAAGCAATTTTACATGGAAAGATACCAACCAACTCCAGTGACAGTTACTGGCCACTGTTGACTTTTTAATTTGGACCACTCTGCATTGCTACAAGTTTTTCAGACTGACATCCTTCTTCACCTTTAATGGTCCCCAGCCAACATGTCACCAGTGCTAGCCCATCTCTAGTCATGCTCCTGCCTTCATCTGATATTGGAGTAGGTCCCCAGATTGGACTCCATTGACCACTAGGCTGATCCAGTAAAGCAATTCCTATTGTATCCTTTTCCTCTTTTCCCTGTTGCTTCATAATTTTGTGTTCTCAGCTATTCATCCTTTCTTATCCATCTTTATTAGCATTAGCTGTCCTAGAGCAGAGCATATCTCAAGGATAGGAGTGAAGAATTCTGAAAACCCTCCAAGTTCTCCATTGAACAGTTTTGTATCCAAGGGAACGAAGTCCTGAAATTAGAAGTTTCATTTCATTGGGGGGAGGGGGGGAGAAGGGGAAAATGGAAACTACATCATGCATCATAAACCCAACTTTGACACTTCTCAATGCAACATTTTATTGCCTAAATACTATATTATTATGACTCATGTCACAATAATCATTATTAAATCTGGGTCAAAAACTAAATGAACCATTTTAAAATGACTTAACTTCAAAATCTCTACAGAAAACAAAATAAGCCAATATACTTATATTTCAGCAGTCTTGGCCTCTGAAGTAAGTTTAATACTTGATTTCCCTTTGCCAACAAGATAATTTTTTGGACAATCTTTTTTCAATAAAAGTGTTGATTCACTTCTGCCAGGGAGGACCCATTCCTTCAGCCTTCTCAAATTTAAAGTTTACAAAGAATTATGCAACCAAAGTGGAACTTCTCATGCTTAGTGTTTGATTCAAATTTGTTTTTGAAGGAGAAATGTGACCTCAAAACCTGTAGCGTGTTTATGTTAGGACTTCCATAAACATTTTAGCAAAGCATTGTTTGCCGATATTCTGTAACCCAAAATCACATTGTGACTGGTTTGAAAGGGGAGTGAGCAGTTAGTGTTAATTGAGCCTGCAAACACATAAGTATATACAGACCTTTATTCATGAGTAGTCCCCTTGAAGTCAGTGTAAGATTACTTGTGCAGAAGCGTTTGCAGGATTGGGTCCTTACTGGTTACTGGACATCCGTGGGAGGATGAACTTACTACTGAAAGGAAACATCAGCAAGGAACAGGGCAAAAACATGAAAGAAGAGGACAAGATTATCCTCTTCTCTTTCTCTCCTCTCCTTCCTACTACGCCTTTAATTTACTCAAAGATTTATATCATTGACTTGCCAGACAGGAATTCACAAGATCAGTCTACTCTATAGCAACAACTAGTATTACTTCTTGATCAGAAATACAATGGCGTTGCATGGGCTTCTCCCCAGAAAACATTTTGTTATTATCATCTGTGGATGAAAGGGCAATTGTATTTTTGTGGAGGAGGGTCTTTAATAACATCTCTTGGTGCTGTTACTAAACATAGCAACTCCTTCAAATTTCTAGGAATAAAACCCATTCGTGTGCAGACTGATGGGTTTTTTAAGTCCTATGATCTAATTAATAATGATCTAATTAATAATATTAAGTGGATATATAGTTTAGCTAAGATGAATAAGATGAATGGCCCAAATTCTGCCCTCATTTACATCTGTGCAACACAGTTGATAGTAATGAGGTTGATGGTAATGAGGTTGTGGCTGAGACTGAATTTGGCTCCATAATTTTTGCACGCAATGGCACTTTTCCCCCTGCAGAAAAGGGAAATAACTCTTAAGATTTTATATTTTTCCACATTAAACTGAGAAGTTAAACTGAAGAGATATTTCTGCAGAGTTTTCCTTCTTTTTCTACGGACATATTGGCTACTATTAGTTAACACCTGCAAGAATAAGATACTCCTATTTTCTTATGCAATGGAATCTTTGTGCCTGGGGATCGGGTATGGAGATTTTATTTTAAGGGTATCCTTACACAGATTAAACAGAAACAGAAACATTTTAAATGTTTGAAAATCAGGGGAAATGGTATTCTGGATAAAACGACAAATATGAAATTACACAGTCACCATTGACAGTGGGTCTGATTCACCTTTCACTTACTGTGTAAATCAGGAGCAATGCCACTGAAATCAGTGGAGTTAAACTGCTTTAAAAACAAAGGGTGAAATACTGAACAATGGCAAAACTCCCTCTGACTTCAGTGGAGCCAGTATTTCATCCATTGCATTTGACAACAGAATCAGGCCCAGTACATACCTCACAGGTGCCCCTGAAGCATTACTCTTGGTGGCCTACTGACCTTTGTGTTTTAAACGCAAGCTGTACTTCCGACTCTGAGGTAAACCCTGTGCTAAGGTAGCATTGACATTGTTTACTGTCTGGCTGTACAGATGTCTGGCACAGATTGCAAAGTACAGTAGCACCAAAAAACTGTACTCTATGCATACGTGCATAAGCTCATACATTTTGCATCTGAAATTAAAATCAGGGCTTTAATGCCTTTTGCACTATTCATGGTTTGCAAGAAACAGGTAAACAATGTTGCCATCTGAATAAATATCTC
Source organism: Natator depressus (assembly GCF_965152275.1). NCBI lineage: Eukaryota > Metazoa > Chordata > Testudines > Cheloniidae > Natator > Natator depressus. The sequence goes on from NC_134239.1 coordinate 109,266,437, forward strand.
ATGGTTGATTCTGATCTCACATTAGTATAACTCCACTGGCTACCATGGGTTTATTTCACATTTACACCATATAGATGAGATTGGAATATTTTTTTCTTTCTACATAGTACATAAGAATTGCCTTACCAGATCAGGGCACTGATCTGACTAACCCAGCAGCCTGTCTCTGACAGCAGATGCTTCAGTGGACATGCAAGAAATTCCATAGTGGACTATTATTGAACCATTTCTCCCACATTTTGCAAAAGAACAGCACAGCCATATACATCACACAGAGCTCACAAACACACTAATAAAAGCAAAAGTTTATTCTCGACTGAACAAATGTATCGTCAAGTCCAGAGCAATGAGAAAGCGCCGTTCCATTAGCTTACTGTCTCTCCAAACAAAGGCTGGGAGATCGTTTACTGTTTTTGCAGTAATGGGCTGCACTGCATTTGCTGATGTCAGGAATTTCAGCTATATTTAGTTTATATAAGCTAGTGATATAGAATCATAGTTTTATTACACAAGCTAACAAATCCAGATACGATACAGCACAGAGGGCAAGCTTCAGTGTTACCATTGAGGACATTCCCAGTACAGTGCCAAAGGACCACTACTATTACTCTCGCCATCACATATATAACTTGTGCCCAGTTTGGGTTTTTCGGTAGATTTTAAACCCTGAGCCACCACCCACTTTGCTGCCAAAGCCAATCAGATAAAGCAAAATAGGCACAATACAGCAGTAGTAACTACTTCCCTGTTCTACTATTGCAAATGCCACATTATGGCATCAAACGATCTTTTACAGAGAGACAGACATGTTTCCCAACTTGCTGGAAAGGTGCAAATAATGTCTTCATGCCTACTACATAATGACTTAGGTTTTGTCCCAAAAGACTCCTTTCTGCAAACATTTTCTAATCCATTTTTTTACCTACCGGATAGAACTCAAACTACATTTCCCAGAGCTGCCACTGCAAACAAAAGGCGTTCTCTCCATGTCCAGCCCTGGAAAGAGCAGCACATGACTGCTCTTATAAGGGTGCCTTAAAGTATGGAAATCCTCATGACCGGCTTTAAACAGAGGGCCATTTCTTCAGCTTGTGTCAATCTGGGTCATGCCATTGAAGACAATTATGCTACTCCAACCTACAGCAGTTGAGTATCTGGCCCAAAGATTAAAGAGAGAGATTGGGAGAGTGTTTAGAATTACTGCAGGCCTCCTCATGCTCAGCTGCACACTGTATACCAAGGTGTGAATGAGAATGTATCTGACACTTCATAATTTGTTTGCCATAAAAGCATTTCAATCGCTGGTCTGCTGACAACAGACCTGGTACCTAAAGTTATTTTCTCTTAGATGGTGCAACTGTACCGTAGCAGGTAAATTCTAGGGTAATTTTCTCGAGACAATCTCTGGGCCTATCTTTCGAACACTTACTACCAAGTAGGATGACCAGATAAATTGGGATGGGGGAGGGGGTAACAGTTGCCTGTATAAGACAAAGTCGATAATATCGGGACATATGGTCACCTTACTGAGAAATATAGTGCTTACTATCACGAACAGCCCTGCTGGAGCTGCTCACTGTAATAAGCAGGACACTCGGTGAGCATTTGCAGGATCAGATCCTATAACATTTTGAGCCAGATAATAGCCTTTGCTCCTGCTGACTAGCACTTTACTCCACAAGTGGCCCCACTGACACTCTCCATTAGGAGTTTTAGAATCTGACCCTATACAAATAGAGGCACATTGATACCCAAGCTTGTTCAGCTAGGATCACACAAAAGAGTCTATTGTTAAAATTCCATAATATCTCATTTAGTATGAGCTAGCAAAAATGCGGTAGCAGGCCTGGTAAAGATTTTTTATCACATTAAAACACTGGGTTAAGGGTTAAGCAGAGTCACAGACTTGCTGCCAAACAAACGTTGTGGTTCTCGTAACAATGAACTTTCTTTGTAACAGGATGGGTAAAAAGTTAATCAACTGTGTATCATGATCATTGCACTCTTAGGCTGAGTGGCAAGATTAAAATCTCACCATTTAACAGCAATCCATAAAGAACAAACAGATTAACGAGAAACAACAAAGTTGTATTAACATTTTTTTTCAAGAGCACACATTTAGGAAATGCCAGATCTCAGTGTAAAATGGACAGTTTGTGGAAACTACAGGATACAATGACCTGCAAATACATATTTTCCTCTCCTTGCTGTTCATTGTCCCCTTTGGCTTTTTGACTGAGACCATCCTCTCCTACAGCATCAAACCCTGCTCACCTTACTCAGGTGAGTACTTCCTGAAGTCAATGGAACCCCTTTCCTGGCAGTAAAAGAAGCCAGATTTAATTCTGGGTGTCACACGGTCTGGAGTGGCTCACGGCCATCAGTGTCAACCTCAAGGCAGACTGTCAAAAGGCAGGGCAGAACCCCCAAACTGGAAGTATGTTCTATAATTAGATTTCACCAACCCAGTAAAAAGTGTGAACTCCTAAAGCACTAGAACAGTGTTACCATGGAGTCACAGACAGTCCCCTTGGGCATTCCAGTCTATCTTGCTACCCAGGCAAATTGGATTATGTGATAGATGGTCACTTTATACCAAAGATCACAATAATATTCAGGTTTCAGAGTAACAGCCGTGTTAGTCTGTATTCGCAAAAAGAAAAGGAGTACTTGTGGCACCTTAGAGACTAACCAATTTATTTGAGCATAAGCTTTCGTGAGCTATGCTCAAATAAATTGGTTAGTCTCTAAGGTGCCACAAATAATATTCAGGTTACTCCCAGTCCCAAAGAACCAGTCACTTACCCCAGGTTAATTGTACTCAGATCTCAAACCAAAGACAATTCCTGCAGCCAATCCTCTAATAAACTAACTAAAGATTTATTAACTAAGAAAAGAAATAGGAGTTATTTATAAGGTTAAAACAGGAAACATACACACACAAATGAGTTACAGTCTTAGATTTTAAAACGTAATAATAGCTTCTATAATAAGCAGCTCTATATGTTCTTTAAGGATGACCCATGCCAAGCAGCAAAGGGACCTTTTGCTTATGTTTAGGAATCTTTGCCCCTCAGAGTCCAGACAGCATAAAAGATCCAGTTTCTCCTTGTCAAAGATTTTATCCCCTGTCCCCCCCCACACACACACACCCCAGAATCCAAGCTGATGGGACAAGCACTCCTGCATGTAACCTCTTCATGGGTGAAGGGGGAGCAATCGACAAAGTCTTTGTTCTACAATGGCCCATTTGGATTCAATAGTCCTTCCTGATGGCCAGGAGATCCCACCTCTTGGGGTACACTATGTTATAATTTGGGATACAGAGATTATAAATAGGATTAATACAGGCAGCATCCTGCAAGTATTCCATAAAGCAAACCAAACAAATTTTTATCACTCTAATATCTATTCTGATAATGCTAACACACAGGTAAGCCTGACTCATTTCCATCTATGCATCTGTAAGTGTTCAGTGAAGCCTAGGAACTTTTGCATAAGCTGGGACCTGGTCTGCCAGCATCGCAGTGGGATGCTGCCTCCTGCCTAATAAGAACTATTCTTACATTGAATTAGTAACACCATAGCATGCAGTAAGGATTGGATCCAAAACCCACTGAAATAAATGAGTCATTCCAATTACTTCAGTGGCTTTGGATCAGGCTCTAAAAGACTATTTGTATGCAGTCCCTGGTGTTTCCCTTGGTTTATTTAAAGAATCATTTCTCTGAAATCCAAGCAGCAAAGCTCTATTATTTTTTTAGGACATTGGATGATAGTTCTGGTTTGGTTCAATGTTCCTGTTAACTAGGGTCAGTACGTGCCTAAAAATTGCACCTGAGGAGAAATCCATCACAGCGTAAACAATCACTGTAAAACAATAAAAACTCCCAGACTATGGAAGAGTGAGCTGCCAAACCCTTTCAACAGCCAGCACTCTGGCTCTACTTGGAAATAACATGTCCCTAATAGCTCGTTGCTCCTTTTTGACCTGAGCAGTTAATCAAATTTCAGGGCCCTGGGATGGTTCAGTTGGGAGTAGACACCGGTGATAGGTATTTCTTTGATATAGTTTTGTTTATTTACAAAGATATAGAAAATTCTATGTCTCTGAATGCAGGAGGAACCAAAACGAAAGGAGCAATTTCTTATCTTACAGTCCCAAGCCTCTTTAGACAACACCAGACCCAAAAGCTCACTCTTTAACTTTTCCAAGGGTTACACGGTGTTCATGGCTACTGCCAGGCTTTCTTGCCTTTAGCCTCTGCCTCTCCCCCTATTCTTGACTGTTCTCAGTTTGGGTGTGTTCTCTCAGGGCTTGTCTTCATGTACAGCACTACAGCTGTGCCATTGCAGTGCTTTAGTGAAGACACTACTAAACCAACAGGACAGCTTCTCCAACCGGCATAGTTAATCCACCTCCCCAAGAGGCGGCAGCTATGTCAACGGCAGGGACACCAATTAGGGGGAGCGGGGAGGTGGGAGCCCACCCCCGAGTTTCGTACAGGTTGTATGTGAGCTCCCAGGTGGAGCTATTAACTATAGCACAGCATTAGTGTGAAATGTCAGTTCTGCAGAGGAGATGTGCCCCGGGCAGGGAGTCAATATTTTCTTTACAAGCAGAGGCAGGGTGATTAAGATAATTTAATCACCAGCCTTTTCTTAAGGATCTGGAAGTCTAGCCTGTAAAATGGGAATCCCAAGGGGTGAGGTGGAGGGTTGTTTTAGAGGGAACACACGGGACTCAGAAAAGCCCTCTAAGCCAAGGTTACATTCAGAAAAGGGGGAGATTTGGGAGCATAGGTGAAAAGGGGTCAAAACCAGGGAAAGGGATAGTAGTGGTATAGAGAAGCTCCCACCCTAACTGTGGTACTTATGTGGTCCCATCACCATAGTATCTGAGCACCTCACAAGATCTAATCTATGTCTCCTCACAGTCCCTTGGTGAGGTAGAGCAGTGCTGTTATCCCCATTGTACAGATGGGGCACTGAGGCACAGAGAGACTAAAGGCCAGATTTTCAAAGGCATTTAGGCACCTACTGGGATTTTCAAAAGCACCAAGAACATTAGGTGCTTTGTAAACTGTACTAGATGCCTAGCTTCATCTTTGGGTGCCTAAAAAAACCTTTGAAAATCTGTCCCTAAGGCACTGGCCTAAGGTCATACACAAAGTACATGGGGTGGGGGGGGGGAGGCGGGGAGTGGGGGAAGGAGTAGAACTGCCAGGTCTCTCAGGGCTAGCTCTCTATCCAGCAAACCAGCCTATTTCTCTGCTGCAGGCTGCAAAAAAAGACGACTCTGACAGATGGGAGCAAAATCAAGGTGGCCAGTTCTCTGAGACTCCAGCAAATGGCCCCAGGAGGTTGGGATGGATATCATGGCTGACAGCATGAAAAGCAGCACAGAGGTCAGGAAGGATGGAGAATGAGAGTCAGATGAGAAGAGACCACTTAAGTCCCAAGCGGTGGCAGATTTTGCCCCATGCTGGGCTGCAGAGCAATGGCTGCTATGCAATTCTACATTTTAACTGAAAACCATTTTGTTCTGTCGTTTTTCGTTCCAAGTTCGAGAAAAGGAAGGAATGAGAAAGTGTTGTATAAGTATCAGATGTGTTTATGCGTCAAATTCTTAGGGTTTCAGCTGTATCCAAGCCAATTCCAGAACAAAGAACAGAAACTGCATCCACAGAGTCCATAAAGTTGATGATTATTGTCATGATTTGTATTATTCACTGGGCATCATCTGTGGTGCTCAGCACTTGCTCAGAATATGCCAGAAAATGTAGTCCCTGAGCCAGTGTGTATAAAACATGTAGCCCTGGATAAGATGGCTCAGATATTTAAGTATGAAGAGTATAGTTATTAAGCACATATTAATATCTATGAGGGGAGGCGCTGATGGCAATAGAAGTTTTACTGGATTAAGGACTAGAAGATTTGACTCTCCAACTTTCTTTCTAGAGGAAGAGCTGCCCAGAGCTCCTGTGCCTTTTTATTTTCCTTTCCTGCCTGCAGTGGCCCTGATATACCTCAGAAGTCTCAGATTTTTTCTCAACTTTAAAATGTGGAATTTTCTTGGTGTTTGGTTTTAAATATTCTCCTATGAGAACTGCAACTCAATCACTGTAATGTGTTGTGTTTAAGAGCCTTCTAGAAAGTAACTAGCCTTTAAACAGAAGTGAAAGCGGTGTTGCCAACTCTCAGGATTTTGTCATGAGTCTCATGATAATTGTTTTCCTTAAAGTCCCAGCTCCTGGAGTCAAGTGGATATGTGATGATTTCATCCTTCATTCTGAAAGGAAAATGAAGTGTCTAGACCTCATGGCTGTGGAGAAAGCTTCAAAATGTGACCCCAGTGCATCCTAAAGGCTCAAAAAGCAGAAGGCAAATAAAAAGAACACCAAATCTATTATTTTTACATAACCTCATTATTTTAAAGACAATCTCATGATTTTTGGTAAGCCTGATTCATGATTTTTGAACATTTGGGGTTGGCAATACTATTAAAGTGACTGTAAAGTGTCAGTTTCACTCCTGTTTAAAGTTAGTTTCTAGTCTCTTATTTGTAGTGAAGTAACACCCCTAGATCCCCTGGCAGGTGCAGTATAAACTCATAGGGCCTTGCCCTAGTAGGATGTTTCCAAAGTTAAATCATCTATTCCAAGCATGGTGAACTGCAAAAAAATGATAGAACGTAATCTAGATTTTTCTACAATTGTTTCAATTGTTGTATTCAAGAGTTAGTAACAAAGAATATACATTACAATTTTAAACCTAACCAGTGTCCCTTAAGTGACTTGACACAAGATGTGAGAACATGTTAGTATTAGAGCTGAGTGCGTCTAATATTTATTTAATTCTCTTTTTTTTATATAGGCATTAGATACAGTGCTCTTATCAGCTAATTTCTAAGTTATTATCTGCAAAATACCCCTAGAGTTTTCAGGTGCCTAAGTAGACCCTGGAATCACGGTTAAAGTTCGCACCTCCCTCCCCCAAAATCTGAAATGGCGCCCCTGGTCAATGGGAGAAGCCCTCCTGTGAGACATTAGCACTGTCTACACTGGGGGTTAGGTCGGTATAACTATATCGCTCAGGGGTATGGACCTGGCCGTACATACACACATCTGGCCAACACCTAATTGAACCCTCCACCCACATGGTGCTAGTTTCTGGGCAAACTCTATGAGGCTTTGAGGTGTGGCCCCTTAACTGTCTCTTATAATTATCTTAAAGAAAGGGCTCATTCCCACATCAGTTTGAACAAGGTTTTAACTCTAAAAAGGTTTCCCCCAGCTCATAACAATATATACACACACACACTCAGTATTTTCCCAGTTGTCTATAAATGCATTTTATTTTGTGGATTGTTTTAGCCTCTAACATAACATATATGTAAAAATATCACCTTGCAGGGTTGTCCCTAGCTATTCTGGAGCCCTATGCAGCCCCCCCGCGGGGTGGGGTGGGGGTCCCAGGCCTCCGCCGGGGTGGAGGGGCTGGCTTGGGGGGCAGGGGGAAACCACCCCCCAGCACTCACCGGCGGCGTGGCTGCGGCCAGGTCCCTGCACTTCCCGCCGCCGATGCGGCCCTGCTGCAGTCCTCAGGGGCAGGAAGAGGCGGGGCTTTGGGGAAGGGGTGGGAAGAGGCAGGGCTGGGATGGAGAAGGGGCAGGGGCCATGGGGAAGAGGTGGGGCACAGGCTGGAGCAGCATGCACCTGCGCAGGGCACCAGGAAATTTGGTGCCCCAAATTTCCTGGTGCCCTACGCAGCTGCGTGCTTTGTGTATGGGTAAGGATGGCCCTGTCACCTTGCGTCCTCCCAGCATAGATACAGCTAATTTTACCAGCTCTCTGTATGAAACTGCAGTATTAGCAGGAGGGAGCGTTGTGGCTTTTTAAAGTGATGCAGCCTTACTGATCAATTCTCATATTTTTCCACCTTAATTATTAATGATGTTTCACTTGGTTTTGGTGTCTTGGATTCCCATCTAATTAATGAACCTACGTTCCCATGAGACTATAAAATCTGTGAGAAGGCAGAAGAGAAGTGGTCTGACAGAAACCAGTTTGACTATGCTTCTTGAGGAGTGGGAGAAGTGGTGAATAAATATTAGGGGGGCCATTTCCTTACTCAGGCAAAATTCCTGTTGCTCTCAGTAGGAGTTTTGCCCAAGAGTGACAGATGCTATTCTGGCATTGAACCAAGGACCTCTAAAGCTAAAAGCGTGAGCTGCCACAGCTTGACCTGAAGAGTCATACACCACTATGTGAGCCTGCAATAGGCTCATATCCTCAGGCGATCAGGCACAGAGGGAGAGCAATGGCCATTACAGAAGTACTGCAAGATCAGACTTATGTGTGTAAGTGATCTTAGGACATGTCCTACCTTAGACGTGCGGGAAACAAGCAGCCCACTTGGAGTACCAAGGAAAATTGTAATTTCAAGATGCAACGATGCCACCTAAAATAAATAAAGAAATAAATAAAATAAATAAATAATCACTTCCTTCTGTCACCTTTCATATAATATATTGGCTGTCCACTTGCACTGCTATATACCCAGGGACCAAGTCCTGCAGAGTGCTGAGCAATGGGGCCACAATAGGAGTGAAGGCTCCTCAACATCTCTCAGGAGCTGCTCTGCACATCACAGGATCAGGCCTTACACTTTTAACGACATGCAGGCAGATAGATTGCCAGGACTCTGACTTCCCACACTCGCATGTCAGTCAGCATCAGTAATCTCCCTTCTACCAATGAGCCAGGGGAGGGATTTGTGATTCTGACGGCATCTTCAAGGACAGGAAATCCCATCATTTTCATTCCGCTGGTGAAAATGTCTGATAAAACTCTTCCAGTTTTGGAGGCCAAACCTAGCACCTTTTATCGAGCTTTTATACCTCCAAGGCCAACTCTGGCAAAGAAGTGAGAAGCCCCTGGTGTAGCTAGGATTTGAAGCTGGAGGAAGTGGTGGAATAGCTCTAGAAGCTGATCCTGCCATGTGCTGAGCACCTACTGTTTCTATTGCTATCACTCACTGGGTTTTTTCTTTCCTTCTGTCCCTGCATTGACACCCCCCCACGGTATTAATGGCATTATCTGCTTGTTTTCAGTGATGGATGCTTTCTTACCACATCCATTTATTTTAATATTAATGTCATATTTGCTCTCCTGTAACTATATAAGAACAACCATACTGGGTCAGACCAAAGGTCCATCCAGCCCAGTATCCTGTCCTCTGACAGTGGCCAATGCCAGGAGCAATGCTGTAAATGTACTGAAGATGAGAAGAAATTTAGAAGAGAGTCCCAAGCTAATAACATACAGTTGCAGTGCTCATTTGATGCACTTCCTAGCCAAAGACTTCAGTGTTCCAGAAGTAAAGGCTACTGTTGTTGAAATTGCAAAATACTTCCCTAACAACCACTTTGGAGTAGCTGCTCTGAAAAAAGTGAGAGGAACCAAGCTGGCTCTCCCAGAAGACGTGCGATGGAACTCAGTAGTGGACTGTTTTGAGCACTGTATCAAGAACTGGCCTAATCTGATGACAGTTTGTGAACAGAACTGTGAAAAAATAGATGGCACTGTCACAGCCAAAGTTC